>NC_091139.1:20272716-20586011 GCF_041381155.1 Argopecten irradians | reverse complement strand
AAGCTTCCTAAAACATATACATTAAAGTGTACCTTTTCAATTTTAATTGTATTTAGTCAACACTAGTTTGTACATTTCATAAAATTTACCTCGAAACATAGGTTACGGATATTGTGCGCTCTGTTACACATGTCGTAATTAGGCCATTTCTGTTTTTGATTTGTTTCAAATTTTGTTAAATTTAGCTGTATCACATTAGTTATTTTTTTTTTTTTTTTTTTTTTTTTTGTTAAAAATGTTTGTGAAATATAACAACTAAGCAACAATTAATTATAGAAAGTTGTTAATATCATAATCAGAAATTTATTAATGCAAACTTTATTTTATTCATTCATTATAAGTCATACAATACAAAAACAATCAAATAGATATAACATGAAATGGATTCGGAAACAAGTGTTTTACACTGATATTAATCCGTCTCCATTTTTGACTCATTAGTTCTGTACGGTAATTAAGTGGGAGAATGAATATGAAATATAGGTTTTAGGAAATGAAGAGATGAAAAGGGGAAAAGAAGAAGAGAGATTGCCAATGCCATTGTTCAGTTTAAATATATACAACTGTGAAACGATAACTACAGAAATGAATCATGGAATCAATCGAATCTCTTGGAGCTGATAATGAATTGTTGGACACATGTAAAAATCAAAGAATTTTCATCAATAGTTAAATCATTGGTGCCAAAAAGTAATAGTTCTGTTGTAATAGGATGATTTAGGACAGCAAAGAATTTTATTAATGAAATGTATTGGATAAGATACTAATTTTGTCTGTTTTGTGTTTGCTCCCGTAGGAGCTAACAAAAATTGCACTTGCGGCCATATTTCAGGCCACAGTGCGGGGTATTGGGTATAGTTTTCAACTAGCAATAACCACGTCTCGGAAAATCCTCATCGACTATGGTACCGCCACTGCGCAAAGCTGCCGATAACTGCGATGACAGATCTATATATATCAGGGGACGTGTACTATTGTCGGTATGTTAAAATATTTTATGCGTACAATTTCAATAAAATCGACACTTTTTAAATATTTCTTTTGTTAAAAAGGTTGATTAGTTTATTTTGTACATAATGTCATTGTATAAATACATAGATTTGGTCAAACTAACCTTTTCCTGATCATAAGCAGTATTAATGCCATTTACCGCCCAAACGTGTTGTGCGTATATGTAGCGTTTACTGGTCAAGGTAGATAATTCTTATATTTCGTCCCAAAACGTTTTTACTCCGACGTTTCGTCCCACTGAATGTAGTCCGCTAAACCTGCCTATATTAATAGGCTTTTTTAATTTTAATTTTTTTTTTGCCTAATATATATTAGGCAAAAAAAAAATTAAAAAAGCCTAATAATATAGGCAGGTTTAGCGAATTACACTGAATGTTGCGATCACTCGATTTACCCACACTTTTCTATAAGTCAAACTATGGGACTTTCTTGGTCTTGAACATGGAACAGTGTAAAATGTGACTTAAAATAGCAGATATATTTGTAATTACATTGATATATATGTTTAAAAAAATCGGCATTTCTCTATGCAATTATTAATAATATCATGTACCAGCCTTCGCACATAGTCAGCCTTGCATAAGTCTTCATCTTTCATGAAGTAGGCAAATTACTGGTAGTTTTTTTTTTGACCACAGGGACTTGGCACGAATTTCCAACAATGGTTACTTGATATATAGTATTACAACATCGGGATAATAAAATACATACATATATAGACCGTTAGTTGGAAATCCTTGCAAAGATCCTTTGTTTTAGACTATGTCTAATACAGATTAGCCATTTCAATAATGTGGATCAAATGGAAACGGTGAGGAATCGAAGATTGTAACAGTACTCTAAATCATCACCTTGGAAAACTATGTCGTCGTCGTTGGTGCAAATCACTGATAACCAGACATTTTTTCAGAATATTTGGTATTTTTAAAATGTGTGTGCAGATTAAAATGTATATTTCTATTCTGCGCAGGTAGGGTATCAGAATTGTATCTGAGGTCCCCATTGCACATGAGACGGTAAAAAGGGACTATTTGGGATCTGATATGTTTTTATCAGCGTCTCACTTCTACTTTGATTTCTTTCTTTTTTTTTAATTTTTTATTTTCCAAACAATGTTTTATCAAAGACTACATTTGCCACATTTACATGCACATTCACAATACTCTGATTTCCTTCCATTCTGGCATTTTCCTCTCACTAGACATTACATTGTTTATTATTATCATTTATGAAAAGAGGGCTGGGGGAACTCTGATTTCTTGGTTTAGTTACCACAGTTTATATAATCATGGACCCACCAGAGTGTCAATAGATTATTTTAGGCGTTTTAGGGTTCTAGTTAAAAAAATCGGTTAAAAATCATACTCTTTCTGTTATATTGTACCCTTAAACGCCTAAAATGGTCTATGGGCACTCTGGTGGGTCCATGAATATATTTTGAAACTGTAACTAATTCTCAGCTAGATCCCTGTGGATTTCTTAATATGTTATGTACTGTGTATCTAATTAATCATTGTAAAATTCTGCATATTTAATTTTTGTTACTATCTTGTCAATTAAATATTTTTGTAATTCCGTTTTTCATTGAGCTAATGTTATCCACATACGTAAAGGTCATTAATTAAATAGTTTTGTACCTGTATCAAATTGGGGCGAAATAACTTGCTGAGTCAGATACTGGGACGAAACGTCTGACATATATCGTATTTAGTCTCGACGCACTTCAAAAATTAATCCGTGTTTTCATAAAGTAAGAGATAATAAGGTATTTATGAATCACATAAAAATATAATGTTTAACCTAAGATTTATATAAGTATTTTATACCTTTTTCTGAACCTAATTTTGTAATATATTGTGATTTATATGTACTTAATTGAAAAATAAAATATGGTTTAAACTAAACAGAACCTACACATGACGTACCACTTATTAATTATAATAATTTGAATGGGAAAGAATTCAAAACTTTATTTCATTGGCAATTCAGCGCAATCAATGGACGTATTTCTTTTACAATAAATTACCAACAATAATGCTAATTTATAATTGTGCTAATTCAAATACTAATCACCGAGACGTGGTTATAAATATGAGATAATCATTACTTTAAATTGTCCACAGGAAAAAAATACAGATATGAAGAGAAAACCCTTAAAATTAAGGAGCCTTTCTAAAAATCTGTACATGATGTTTTCCAAATGAAAATTTTAAATCCATAAAGTTAATTATCAGGAATGTTCGTAAAACTAGGCATTGATCCATATTAAACGACAGTATTTATTTACCTACTTATTTTTGTATTCATGTATATAATTTGTTATAGAATATCATTCAAAACTTATCACCAGTTTGAAAACTGTGTTGGCCACGCCCACTTTCATTTAGATAAATTGTTTTCTATCTCTATTTAATCAATAATTAAATATGTAAAAAAAATACTTAAAATACACTTGAAATTATTCATTGAAAACTGCATTAAGACAAGTTTAATTAGTTTAGGGGTCGCGTGTTTGAATATCATATATACATTTGATGTTTTTGAACAATGCAAATAAAATATCGTGCTGTACTGTTAGTAGACAGTGTATAATATTGTTGCTGTCATTTTAATAATACGAGTTGTCTCCCCTTTATATAATTTTATCTACCTCATATCCACATGGCCATGTGTTTGATGTCACAAAATTATAGTTATTTTTTCTCTCAGTGCGAGCGTACTATGCCTTCTTTTTCATGTATAACGGATAATATATATATAATAAATAAGGAAATAAAATCAAGTTACAAATTAGATGCCCAGTTTTAAATCGAAGTTTGATTCTTCGATGATATGTATTCCATAGTCTATTGGGAATGTGGTAAACCAGTTTGGAAGCCATATTGGCCCGGACACTAATGGCGGTTGAAATTGCAGGACAGGTGCTTCATTCTTTTCAGGTTATATTTTCGCCGGGGAATGTGCTTAATTGTAAAGCGAGGGTCACATGTGATTTTGCACTAAATAGTGTCGACAAGGGCAGGTACTGTTGAGTTTTTCTCTATATGCATAGGTATACGGAAGTGAAGTTCGTTGGATGTTGACAGTTCCATGTCAGAAAGAAAGTGGACATTGTGAGTTTATAAACGTGGTTTTAAGTTTGTGACAGTTAGTAAAATCACACAGGATCGAAAAATTGATCACGCGAATATTACAATTTATTTAATATGCATCAGTTGAACATTGGATAATGTCGCGATGCGGATAGAACAAAATGACATCTTTGAAAGTAGCAGGGATAAGTTGATTGAATCCTGAATAAACAAACAGGACATCCGGACAGCATCTCTCGTGCAAGGACAAAAACAGAGAGATGGCATCGTTTGACCCAGAATATAGAATCCGGCTCCAAAAAGTGGAGGAAAAACTGGTAGACTCGAATTCCGAGTTGAACGTAAATGGACTATTGGTAAGTTACGTTGTGTCTGTGGTCACGGTTGGCTAGACGTCAGCCCAGCATTTTTGTCAAGTTTGTCATCACAGGCTAATCTGTTGATACTGTCTGGAATATAACTGACAAGTAACTGACAAGTCTATATATTTTTGAAACAACGTTAGCTAATTGATCCTATGGGAATTCTATTTTTATTTATAAATGCTTTTGCAACCCCAATATAAGGTCATACTTTATATATTTATTAAAATATGCCCACTGGTTCATATTAATAATGTATGACGTTATATTTTATGTTTGAATACAAACATACACACAATATTTTTGTAAGGTAATCTCCGTTTAGAATCATTATATGTTTAGTTATTAAAATTATTGTTTTATATTTGGAAGTCACCAGATTTCATTTCAAAAACTTCAAAAAGATCTAGATGAGAGTTTGTTTACTATTACTCCCCCTCCCCCCCCCCCCCCCCCCCCCCTCCGACTTGTTCATACAATACTTATAGCAAAAGTCATGTTTAACTATATATATATTATAGATCGGAAGAAGTAACAGGTAAGCTCATGTAAGGTTCATGGTCCAATAGCTTCTGACATGTACACATGTGATGAAGTTGGAGGGGGCTGTTGGAGGTATGATGCTATCATGATCAACAACATGTATCAGGTGTGGACATATTCCACCTTATCTTATTTTTAACCCAATAATGTTAATAATTGTTCAGTAAATGGTACTGGTACAGTCTGTACGACAAATTAGTGATTTGAGAGCCTCAAACAATGTTGAATACAGGATGGATACTGATGTTTGTGGTACTGTATGAGTGTACTGGGGCAACACATATATTAGTATTTGTCGCCACTTGTTTGTTTTGTTATATAATTACCTGGCCCTATTTGCAAATGTAGTAATTAAGGTATTTTAGCTATATCAGTTGAATATTGCTGCAAACTTGAAAATACTGGAAATAGATCTAGAACAGTCAATAAATGAATCGATGGTTTGTCAGCTGTCAATCATTTTGCAGCTCAGGTATATGTTTTTCCCACAAAGTGAATACATATATGTATTACTAGGTGCTACTGTCAGATTCCGAAGACTCCAATAATATTGCAATTGTTTGAGTTAATAACCATTGTGTGTGTGGAAGTAAATGCAATGTCTGTGTCAAAAAATAAAGCTCTTATTATACTCTTATCTGCTTTTATTATAATGAAATGCATAAAATTAATTTTAGTGGTTCATGATTTAAATGTAGCAGAAGTTGAAAAAAAAAAAAACAAAAAAACAAAAACATATAAAATATTTTTGAATATTTAAATGTATTACCAGTAGATTTTATATTGGGTCCAGGATTTGTAAGTCATAATAATGTTTCAAGGAGCCTATATAGACCAAAAGATTTCTTATATGTGTAAATAGATATATATGGCTTATGTATTGTTTATATTCCAGTAAAACTGTCAGTTAAAGATAAACATGAATGCCGTTTATCTGATGAAGTGTAACCCGGATTTGTCTATGCCGAAGGCCGGAATTACTATATATAAATGATATGGTTTAGATAAGTTATTTATATCAATGAGTTGCTACACTTTGGTGCCCCGTTGCTTCAGCATTTATAAGAAACCTTCTTACTCTATACATATTGGGAACCAGCTGTTAATGTCAGCTTCTTCTGGATATTTTTAGCTGCTATTTAGTAAAATGTTCATTCTGTTTTCTTATCTTTTACCTCTTTTTGCAACTTGTTTTTCATTTTCTTAATTTTGTATCTGGTGCCGTCCTATCAGTTAGCTAGCTCTAGATCTGTGCATGTATATATGTTATTTACCGTAGGTACACACTTGGGGGTTAAGCTTGCAAGGCTTTCAAACAAAGTGGATCCTGTATGTATAAAATTAGATTTCTTTGACCTTCTCTCATTATTGCATTCTTGAAGTGGATATAATGGCCACAGGGAAAAAGTTATGAATTTATTTATAAAACAATACCTGGCAGCTGTGGCTTTACCTAGAGGGTTGTAGTAGCCTCTGTCTATAGTCATGTGAGGATCAAGTAAACAAAGCTTTATAAACCAATCACCTATGCATCATATGGTGGTCTGGCCATTCATTTATATCTTATTACCACTGAAAGGTGAAGGTCACACATGTATAGGATGTATAAAGTCAGGGCCGGACTATAGCTAGAAACATTATTCTACTGGTAATAGTCTGTGTAAAAACAGTTTATAGTTATTGTTCAGAAAATATATTGCAAGAGGTTGTGGTAATTGGTCAAGCATTCACTATATATATATAATCAGGTATTACAATATAAGGACTAGCTAATAAGCATCAAAATAATGTATTTTCAGTGCTAAAATTTTAACTCTCAAAAGAATCCCTGTGATCACTAGAACATTCAATAGGATTTTGCATAGAGGCAACAAGGATTTTATGTAAAAGATGCCTGTCAAGGATCTCAGAAAAAGGCTAAAAAATGTCAAATTCCTTCAGCTTACAGGATATGAGAATTAATGATCTAATAGGACTATAAAGACGGGATCGTCATCTAGAAATGAAGTCTAGTTGTTAGTTTCTCGTGGTCATAGTCATCAAAACATGTATATATGTACAATGATGTCAAGCTGTTTGATGGATGTTGACAAAGGCTGGAACATCATGTAAAGATAATAAAGGCTAGAGTGCTGGTGTATTGTATTTCAGGGAAGTCATGATCATGATGTATAATCTGCATCACTGGAAAAAGGCTTCATCCAAGATTTTTCAGGGCATACATCAAAAGTGTTCATCATGATTCCTTGTCTGCAGATCTAGAGAACACTCTAAAGTTAGTACAATCCTTCATTGTTGGTTAATGAAGAATATTATCCATACTTTTTACTTTGGCTTGATTTGGTCCATTTGGATTTGGGTTATATTGTTATAGTTATAGGATTATTAAGGTGGGTGATATATAAACAATTACTAGAAGTGTTAGTTTATTAGATTGTCTGGTCCTGATTCTAAGTATGTGTCACATATGCCACAATCAGTGTGGGAACACAGTGGAGAAATGCATTGGTATGACTCATGTGTGTCTGTTTTATACACTGATCCTTAATTCTGTATTTGCATATTACAGAGTTATCTGCCCTTGTGGATAGGTATTGATTATGACGTCGTGTGTTTTTGAGTGTAACATCATATTTTTCAGAGAAAACAATGTGAATGGCGCTCACAAAGTAATGACATAACAATCAATGCAAGCCAGGGAGCTAACTCTGTAATATGCATTAAAGAGGGGAAAAAAGGTATTTTATGTGATAATGAACTAATTGTAAATTATACAATATTCCTTCTACAATGTCAATAAAACATTTTAACTCATTGGATATGATCATGATGAACAACCTGCAATTGGATTTCCTTATTAGTATTTTGAACTAGTGTCCATCCAATTCCAATAACATACACATATGTAGTGTATCTGACCCAAGTGTAATAAGTAGACTAGCTATATATGGTACTAATGTGCAGCTGCTTTTATATGGCATCTTAGATTTAGATAAGATATGTGGAACAAGCCCTTTTCAGTTTCTGCAGCAATGCATGTTTCATTTTCCTATGTGTTTTAAAACACATTTTATGTCCTATCAAGTTTTAGTCATTTAACAGACATGCCAAGTTTAGTGTCCGGAGGTGGAGGAAAGTACCTGGAGGTGAAAAGCTTGTGTCCATGGCATGGTAATGTGTTGGAACACCTCAACCATTTGGCAACCACAGCCAATATCACAGACAAACTTATAAGGTGACTCCTGAAGTACCAGGGATTGATCATTATGTGGATGATATGGAGACATGGCTTGCAATTAGTTTTACTTTTAAATATTTAGATATTGGATACTAAACCCTCTGAAATGTCCCAGTTATATTAGTCTACCAGCGCAAGCACATGTAAACTATATACACCATAATATGTTCTTGGACACTGGAGTGCCCATGAACATAGTCAAGGCCTGGCTAGTTGTTTATTAGATGTGGTTATCTGTTCTGGTCTCCTGCTGTTTGACATCAAATTCATACCCACAGTTGGGATAAATAGAATGCACTGTTAAATTTTGGCTCAAAGCTGCAGGTACCATTGATATGAAGTATGAATAGGTATCCGAGATCATGTATACTGTATGTGTGTATACATAGTACAAATATATATAGCTATGAGCAGAAAAAAGGCAACTACAGAATAATGTTTATACCTGTACACTTGCTCATATGTGAATGATGTAAAGTGATTTGTTTTTACTTCTGAGTGTATTGTATTAGCTATTGCACTTTTCTTTGTTTTTCTTTCAGTATTGCCAAATTTTTGTTTAAATTTGTTTGGGTTATGTGTTGTATATATGATATATATTTTTTTGTCTTTTTACACAATTTCACAGAGATCGTTTTGATCCACGTTCAGTTGATATACATTAAAGTGCATTCATACTCTAGAATTCAGAAACAAGGTATATATCATATCAATGTTCAGTTGATATGAAGTTAAGATGACTATACATTAAAAACATCTGTACCGTATGGCAGTGATAACATGTGTACTGGTTAAGCTGACTCTACATTAAGTTTTATAGACACTATCATATAATTGTGGAGTAGAAGCTAACTATACTTTATAGTGTCTCTGGAGAGTTCAGAGACTTGAAGGAGACAGGGAATCTGAATCACATTCCACACATTCCACAACCATGTCGACTGTTTACTTCTTACAAATGTATCGGTCATATTAAATATAGACCTTTTCTGGGATACAACTTAATCTTTCCACAACAGCACATGAAAGCATTCAGCCTGTGACATTTAACACGCAATAAAAGTTGCCCAGTTTCCACTCCGATGTCTATAGCTGGGCTGGACAATGTACTCAGCCCAGTATTGGCTGATAGTTATTATGGATTCTATTACAACATGCTGTTTTCATTTGTAATCTGTTGATTAGGAATATCCAAATATTTCCATTGAAGGTGCTAGCTAATTGTTTAGATAATGTAAATGGGTTATATTGTAGATTGTTTAACAAGGAATGCAGTCATATTATATTACACTCCCTCTATATAGGAGCCTGAGAGTATGATGAGTTGTAGAAATTTCACAGAGAGAAAAACACCCCAATGTGACCATACATTAATAAAACCCTTTAGTTCTGTGAACTTTCAATATGCATTCGAAGAAAATTGGCAGACTAACTTATAAGAATAGGGACAAAATTAAAACTTGAGTGTTCATTGACATAGGGACACTAAAAACATGCATACTATATGTTGCTTTATTAAGGCTTTCAAAAAAAAATTTCAATAAATGTATTTGACAGTCTTCAAACAGTTGCATCCAACTGCAAGCTTGCAATGCAGTACCTATTGATATATGTGATTTTAACATGTACATGCAAGACATTGACCCACACACACTGTCTCAGTTGTTGAAGGACTTCTAAATATTGGTCTGTGTCTCAATGATCAATGATATACCATAGTAATGGTTAGAGGAATTCTTCTGTAACGATACCCATTGGTGGATAAATCCTGATTCTCAGATAGAACCTGTATGTTCTGTAACGATACCCATTGGTGGATAAATCCTGATACTCAGATAGAACCTGTATGTTCTGTAACGATACCCATTGGTGGATAAATCCTGATACTCAGATAGAACCTGTATGTTCTGTAACGATACCCATTGGTGGATAAATCCTGATACTCAGATAGAACCTGTATGTTCTGTAACAATATCCATTGGTGGATAAATCCTGATACTCAGATAGAACCTGTATGTTCTGTAACGATACCCATTGGTGGATAAATCCTGATACTCAGATAGAACCTGTATGTTCTGTAACAATACCCATTGGTGGATAAATCCTGAAACTCAGATAGAGCCTGTATGTTCTGTAATGATACCCAATAGTGGATAAATCCTGATACTCAGATAGAACCTGTATGTTCTGTAACGATACCCATTGGTGGATAAATCCCAATACTCATATGTAGCCTGTATGTTCTCTAACGATACCCATTAGTGGAAAAATCCAAATAATCCGATAGAGCCTGTATGTTCTGAAACGATACCCATTGGTGGATAAATCCCAATAGTCAGATCGATAGAGTCTGTATGTTCTGTAACGATACCCGTTGTTGGATAAATCCCAATACTCATATAGAGCCTGTATGTTCTGTAATGATACCCATTGGTGGATAAATCCTGATACTCAAATAGAGCCTGTATGTTCTGTAATGATACCCATCGGTGGATAAATCATGATACTCAGATAGAATCTGTATGTTCTGTAACTATACCCATTGGTGGATAAATCCCGATACTCATATAGAGCATGTGTATCCTGTAATGATACCCATTGTTAGATAAATATCGATACTCAGATAGAACCTGTATGTTCTGTAACAATACCCATTGGTGGATAAATCCTGATACTCAGATAGAACCTGTATGTTCTGTAATGATACCCATTAGTGGATAAATCCTGATACTCAGATAGAGTCTGTATGTTCTGTAACAATACCCATTGGTGGATAAATCCCGATACTCAGATAGAGCCTGTATGTTCTGTAATGATACCCATTGGTGGATAATTCCCGATACTCAAATAGAGCCTGTATGTTCTGTAATGATACCCATCGGTGGATAAATCCTGATACTCAGATAGAATCTGTATGTTCTGTAACAATACCCATTGGTGAATAAATCCTGATACTAAATCCTGATACTCATATAATAGAGCCTGTATGTTCTGTAACAATACCCATTGGTGGATAAATCCTGATACTCAGATAGAAGAGCCTGTATGTTCTGTAACAATACCCATTGGTGGATAAATCCTGATACTCAGATAGAACCTGTATGTTCTGTAACAATACCCATTGGTGGATAAATCCTGATACTCATAGACCTGTATGTTCCTGTGATAAATCCTCAGATAGACCTGTATGTTCTGTAACATGATAACCCATTGGTGAATGAAAAATCCTGATCTCAGATAGAGAACCTGTATGTTCTGTAACGATACCCATTGGTGGATAAATCCCGATACTCAGATAGAACCTGTATGTTCTGTAACGATACCCATTGGTGGATAAATCCTGAAACTCAGATAGAGCCTGTATGTTCTGTAATGATACCCAATAGTGGATAAATCCTGATACTCAGATAGAACCTGTATGTTCTGTAACGATACCCATTGGTGGATAAATCCCAATACTCATATGTAGCCTGTATGTTCTCTAACGATACCCATTAGTGGAAAAATCCAAATAATCCGATAGAGCCTGTATGTTCTGAAACGATACCCATTGGTGGATAAATCCCAATAGTCAGATAGATAGAGTCTGTATGTTCTGTAATGATACCCATTGGTGGATAAATCCTGATACTCAGATAGATCGATAGAGTCTGTATGTTCTGTAACGATACCCATTGGTGGATAAATCCCGATACTCAGATAGAACCTGTATGTTCTGTAACGATACCCATTGGTGGATAAATCCTGATACTCAGATAGAACCTGTATGTTCTGTAATGATACCCATTGGTGGATAAATCCTGATACTCAGATAGAACCTGTATGTTCTGTAATGATACCCATTGGTGGATAAATCCTGATACTCAGATAGAACCTGTATGTTCTGTAATGATACCCATTGGTGGATAAATCCTGATACTCAGATAGAACCTGTATGTTCTGTAACAATACCCATTGGTGGATAAATCCTGATACTCAGATAGAACCTGTATGTTCTGTAACGATACCCATTGGTGGATAAATCCTGATACTCAGATAGAACCTGTATGTTCTGTAACGATACCCATTGGTGGATAAATCCTGATACTCAGATAGAACCTGTATGTTCTGTAATGATACCCATTAGTGGATAAATCCTGATACTCAGATAGAACCTGTATGTTCTGTAACAATACCCATTGGTGGATAAATCCCGATACTCATATAGAACCTGTACGTTCTGTAACGATACCCATTGGTGGATAAATCCTGATACTCGGATAGAACCTGTTTGTTCTGCCTATTTGACATGATGATTATGTCACATAAGAATTTAGTCTGTGTATTCACTCTGATGATTTTGTCTTGACCAATAAGGTATGTGAAATACTCCCGTGTGTGCTGGCCATGAGAGTGGTAATATCTGACCACGGAAGTGTGTCCGAGTTTGTTCGTGTATACAAGTAGATAACACCCGACTATAGCCCGAGCCTGGTGTGTACCTGGGCCTGTTAGTGTAGGCCAGACCTCAGTCCTCCTCCAACATAAGTGACAGTCTTATTGGCGCGAATGCCATAAACACCTGAATAGTGATTATCAGTCCAGTGATTAGACTGAAGCACCTAGTGTTTACCTGTGGTGCTGGAGTGGTCAGCGATAAACTGGACAATCATCTCCCAAAGAAGTGGTCAGACCCGTGTCCAGCACTGATTAAACCATTCATATATAATAGGCACTACACAAAATGGTGTGGATTTGTCTTTTGGATTAAAATATAGATGATGCAAAAAGATAATTGTCAATTTTAAGTGTCCATTAATTTTATTAAGAAGCAAAACGAACAACAGGAGTTGGATAAATCTGACTTAAATACAGTTAAACCCCAATAACTCGAACAGCAGGGGACCAGATCAATAATTCGAGAAATACAGAGGGTATTCGACTCATCCGAGGCTGGTCATGATCGATTGTTGACAGTCAAAATGTCCAGTCTCCCTATGACAAACAATGCATTGCAATTGCAATGGCATTTTAATTACCGTAATTTCAGCATTTTGGATTTTTTTATTAAAGTTTTTTTTATAGCAATATCAAATTCATTAATTTATTAACCAGCATAGTTACGAACAAACAACGATACATATGTCTACCTTGTAAAAGCGTTAGGTTACACGTGTTCACGAGGAAAGTTACAAAAATACAATATGCGGGAAAAGATACGGAACGCACTGATAAAAACGAACATGGGTCAATGTGATTTGTACTTAGTTCTATCAAATTTTGGTATCGTTTATATCTTTTGAAGAAAAAAATAACACGGAAATAAAAAAAAATATTGAACTTATACAGGAAGTCGGACATCAGTGATTTCTTCCGACTCTTTTGTCAGTTCACAATGCGTACTTTCTATTAACACGAATCAACATCTTCTGTATTTTCGTATTTAAGCGAAGATTATTACGAGAGAGACATCGATAATTTAATGCCTTTTCTGAAATATTCAAATGAAGTTTGCATCAAACAACGACTTGCTATCGTGAAGGTAGGTAATACTGACACCGTTAATCCCTTAATTACCAAAAGGCTTGATACGACACCTGTATAAACACAGGTCGTGAGTTATTATCCGTGACAGTCGGTGCAGTCAGGTGTGACACAGGTAAAAAATTATCAAGGGCCGAACACCTGTTCGACAAATGCATGGGTAGATACTATGTATTTGCTGAAACGGGGATATATTTCTGTTCGAGGAATAAGGGGTATTCAACGAATAGCTGTTCGAGCTATCCGGGGTTTTGTTACATAGATTATATAGGGACACGGTCGGGACCGTACGATTAGTTCGACGAATAGGGGGTATTCGAGGAATCCGGGTTCGAGTAAGAGGGGTTTTACTGTATTGTATATTTGTCAGTGCCTATGTTCATTGCTATATATATTAGAATTTTCAGTAGGAATCAGCGTGAGGCCCATCAAGCATGATATTATAAAATCAAAATTTGAATTCCCTTGAACATAAATTTAATTCCTTCAACAAATCTGTTATTAATTATACTGTTTCAAGTACCAGTGTCTTCCATTTGGCCTATAATTATTATCTTTTGAAACAATTTTATATTTAAAAAAATTGCTGTTAATTGAAACAAAGTTTGTTTACAAATAAACTTGGTTTGAATTAAAACTATATGTGTATATTATTAAAAGGAAAATCTTTTTAAATTGGTCAATTATGCATAGCTGAAAAGTGAAATTCGTCTTCATATGATTTCATGCATTTGGCTTTTATGATTTATGCATAGCAAGTATTCATCTACACAGAAGCACAAAACCTTACATGTATACGTTGCCCTTCACTGAACACTCTAAACAGAATCAACATTATTTTCTAATTTAAACACACTTAATATATATGTGTATGTATGGTTTTTTGGGCCTTGTGTAAAATTTAAATACTTGTTTTGATTCCAAGCACATATATTGATAAAAAGGGACTGAGTGCATATCTGTAGTTTACTTCAAATTGTGGGTGGGTTGTTTTGTGTTCAGATGTTATAATGCCAACAAAGATATGCTTCAGATCCCATGATTACAAGATGTCACCTCATCTTATTGGACAAGAGTCTTCACACCTGTGTATGTTGATCAGATACACCTGAACTGCATGTTTATCATCAGTGACTAACTTCACTCATCATACTTATGAATATTCATAAAGCATTGACTGAATAGGATATTATCAGCATCACTCATTAATTCAGTAGTTTTTTTAACTGACAAAAACTGGAATGACATCAGGTCCTTATCAACATTTTCGTACTACCTCTATGAAATGGCGTCGTTGGGGGCATTTATATACCGTATACATGTATTATAAACATGTGTGTTGTAATTAAAAGTTCTGTGCATGCCCATCAATCCCCTCGAGCTCTTCTGTCATATTTCTTATCCGGTCCCATTTGGCTCTCTGTATTTGCATATGACAGAGTTATCTGTCCTTACGGGTAGGTATTGATGACGACATCATGCGTTTGTGAGTGTGTAATTGTCATACTTTTCAGAGACGTGAATTTCCTTCACAAAATATTGACGTCACAATCAATATAAACCTACCCTAAAGGGATCCGGTCAAGGTAACTCTGTAATATGAAAAGACAGTATAAGATATGGGAGCTGGCAAAATACATATTTTACTAGACATTTCTTATTTCTAGTTCTACTTTAATTAATGATTTAATTTAATCTAGATCTGGAAGTTTCTGTTGGAAGTTTTGGTACTACTATAATTAGTAATAATGTGACCTGTACATAAATGTTCACTATAAATATATATACATGTACATAGTGATCAGTTAAATTTGTGCACTTAATGTTAAAAATAGCTTACCTCTATGTGTCATAAATGATAATAGCCTGAATCCAACCCACATAATGAAAAAGTCAAGTAATGGTAGTTTTGCTAATTAAAAGATCCACTCTAATATTAATGCCTAAAATAAATTACCCTGGTATCTTCTCTGAAAAGAAGCCTACCCTTATAGTATAGATAGACAGTTATCAGCTCTATAGACTTCAGGTGGCCGGAGATTAATGGCGTTTATGTACATATCATGTTCTCACTAAAACCTGGAATCAATTAAAATCATTAACTTTATCACAGAATTTGTTAATATTTTTATATACTGGTACATCACATAATGGATGTAAAAAAAATGTTTTATGTAATATTTTGCTGTTTGGTTATTACTTCATTAAGTTGTTCATGTTTATTATAATTATTGAAATTGTATTGTATAGGAAGCTGGAAAATCATAATAATTATATCATGGTTCTCTCTAATTATAGGATGGCTTGAGCTCACTGATTGCAGACTTGGACTATCCAGCCATCCGGAGAAACAAAAGCGTTGACCAGTTTGTGGGCAAATGTAAGTGTTGTTGTTTCTCTAATGTACATATATATAATGACACATATTGGTTGATTCAAATGTGAAGAAAAGAAATTGATTGTTAGATTAGTTCTTTTGATAATTATGACCCTTCATGGGATTTGATGAAACTTAAATGTAACCTTTTGAAATGACTTTGAGAATAACAATTTACTGATGGCTTTGTGTTTTCTACACCAGATGGTAAGGCAGTGGAATTTGTCAACAGTTGTCGTATGCGACATTCTGACTTTGAGGTTGTCAAAGTTATTGGAAGGGGCGCATTCGGTGAAGTTCAATTGGTAAGTTTAAAATGATCTTTACCTTCTTTTGTTTTTTGTTGTTCTTGATTAAGAGAGAACCAAATCAGAACAATAAAAACTAATTGGCAACATTAAAAGAAACATCTGTACATCACATTCATTTAGAAGTTGTACATGTTTAATTTAGAAGCTGTTCATTGAATGATAAAAAGACATATAATGAAAAGGGAACATTTTAGCTTCTGGCTTAATAGGACTATCCCTACAGACGAAAAGGAATCAATGTTTCTTTACAAGTGGTTATGTTGGGTGAAGAAAACTGAAGCTTAATTTGTTTGTTCTACAGGTGAGGCACAAATCAACACGGAAGGTGTATGCCATGAAGCTGTTAAGTAAATACGAAATGGTGAGTGTTTTGATTCATCTTTAGTACACCTCACTGCTTCTGATTCTATTCTCAGTCGGGGCCTCAACAACCACATTTCCTCTGTAGGATTAGCCCTAATCCTCGCTTCCTCTTTGTACCGCCGCACACCTCCAAACGGTTCTATCTAGGTTACTAATGATCCATTCTCCTATTGGGTATGATATACCTAAGGTTAGGCTAGATTTGGTCAAGGCACCTGTTGTCTTGTTTATCTCATGTATTATAAAAGGACAGTTTAACCTCATTTCATATATATAGGTCTTCATTTACAGTAATGAAAACATCTATTTTAGGATGCATCTTGGTCTGAATTACAACTTTTTTTGTGTAAATTATTAGCATGTACATCTTAGACATTCTTTTCAACAATTTTAATCTTGAATAGAAATGCAAAGTTTTATTGGTTGAATAAAGCCAGAGTTCCCAGAAAAAAACTTTGATCTTTTGTCAATACACAGAACTGGCCCCACACAGTCATACCTAAAGTAATGTAGAGTTATTGATAGAATGCTTTAATTTATTGACGACTACAAATTCTATGTTGTTATAATCCTATAAATACAATCTGATCACCATTTTAGTATCCACTGCAGGTGATTTATTTCCCAAGGAAGAGCAACATCATGTTTCATATGAAACAAATTAAGAGTAAGGTTGCCCAAGAAACTTGAAATATCTGTATCTCTAATATTGTTCATATATCACAAGAAAGGCTAAATTACTGAGATAGTGATAATGTTGAAATGAGTCATCTTACTTAATTTTTGTAGATACCCGATTAATGATTAGAGGAAGTGCTAATTGTGAAGTGGGAAGGTTGATTTAGATAAACGTAATGATATCACATCTGTAGGACAGTGTTTTGTAGAATTTGGGCCAAAAATAGTGCACACTGTAATAACATGGAATGGCTTAACGATGTTTGCAGGGACATGACTGGGGAACTCATTACCGTCCCATCTGACTCAACCACATATAGAAACTCATCATGTAAATGATGTGAAAATTGATTTCCTTGGCGATAGGAATGGTACATATATATATATATGCTGAACACAAAAGTCTGTTTAGTACTGTATCTCACTTTACAGTTTACAGACATGTCTATACGCACATATCCTGTCATCTTTTCATCAGACGAAATTGTTAAACTTTGTCAATTTCACGAAGTTACCATTGTTAGCTAACTCTTTCATACTAGAATATGCTAATATGGTGGTATACTTAGCCTATTGATATTCTTGTAATATCATTTTATGTTGACTTTGTGTGAATTTCTCTATATATATAGAGTCTCCATTTGCTGTGTTACACAGTACTGAAAACATATTTTAGGAATGCATCTAGATATCCATTTCAATGTTGTTGTTTTTTCGGGAGGAGGGGGGATGGAAATCATCTGGATGTAAATCTTTACAATCAATAAGATGGGGTTACATGTAATTAGTACAGACAATAAGATGGGGTTACATGTGATTAGTACAGACAATAAGATGGGGTTACATGTAATTAGTACAGACAATAAGATGGGGTTACATGTAATTAGTACAGACAATAAGATTGGGTTACATGTGATTAGTACAGACAATAAGATGGGGTTACATGTAATTAGTACAAACAATAAGATGGGGTTACATGTGATTAGTACAGACAATAAGATGGGGTTACATGTAATTAGTACAGACAATAAGATGGGGTTACATGTAATTAGTACAGACAATAAGATGGGGTTACATGTGATTAGTACAGACAATAAGATGGGGTTACATGTAATTAGTACAGACAATAAGATGGGGTTACATGTAATTAGTACAGACAATAAGATGGGGTTACATGTAATTAGTACAGACAATAAGACAGGGTTACATGTAATTAGTACAGACAATAAGATGGGGTAACATGTAATTAATACAGACAATAAGATGGGGTTACATGTAATTAGTACAGACAATAAGATGGGGTTACATGTGATTAGTACAGACAATAAGATGGGGTTACATGTAATTAGTACAGACAATAAGATGGGGTAACATGTAATTAGTACAGACAATAAGATGGGGTTACATGTAATTAGTACAGACAATAAGATGGGGTTACATGTAATTAGTACAGACAATAAGATGGGGTTACATGTAATTAGTACAGACAATAGGACAGGGTTTACATGTACCGGTATATATTAGATAAGATGGGGTTACATGTACCGGTATTAGAATTAGTATATATATAGACAATAAGATGGGGTTACATGTAATTAGTACAGACAATAAGATGGGGTTACATGTAATTAGTACAGACAATAAGACAGGGTTTACATGTACCGGTATTAGAATTAGTATATATATAGACAATAAGATGGGGTTACATGTATTTAGTACAGACAATAAGACAAGGGTTACATGAAATTAGTACAGACAATAAGATGGGGTTACATGTAATTAGTACAGACAATAAGACAGGGTTTACATGTGATTAGTACAGATAATAAGATGGGGTTACATGTAATTAGTACAGACAATAAGGGGTTACATGTAATTAGTACAGACAATAAGGGGTTACATGTAATAAGTACAGATAATAAGATGGGGTTACATGTAATTAGTACAGACAATAAGGGGTTACATGTAATTAGTACAGACAATAAGGGGTTACATGTAATAAGTACAGACAATAAGACAGGGTTACATATAATTAGTACAGATAATAAGACAGGGTTACATGTAATTAGTACAGACAATAAGATGGGGTTACATGTAATTAGTACAGATAATAAGATGGGGTTACATGTAATTAGTACAGACAATAAGATGGGGTCACATGTAATTAGTACAGACAATAAGATGGGGTTACATGTAATTAGTACAGACAATAAGATGGGGTTACATGTAATTAGTACAGACAATAAGATGGGGTTACATGTAATTAGTACAGACAATAAGACAGGGTTTACATGTACCGGTATTAGAATTAGTATATATATAGACAATAAGATGGGGTTACATGTATTTAGTACAGACAATAAGACAAGGGTTACATGAAATTAGTACAGACAATAAGATGGGGTTACATGTAATTAGTACAGACAATAAGACAGGGTTTACATGTGATTAGTACAGATAATAAGATGGGGTTACATGTAATTAGTACAGACAATAAGGGGTTACATGTAATTAGTACAGACAATAAGGGGTTACATGTAATAAGTACAGATAATAAGATGGGGTTACATGTAATTAGTACAGACAATAAGGGGTTACATGTAATTAGTACAGACAATAAGGGGTTACATGTAATAAGTACAGACAATAAGACAGGGTTACATATAATTAGTACAGATAATAAGACAGGGTTACATGTAATTAGTACAGTCAATAAGATGGGGTTACATGTAATTAGTACAGACAATAAGATGGGGTTACATGTAACTAGTACAGACAATAGGACAGGGTTTACATGTACCGGTATTAGAATAAGTATTTATACAGACAATAAGGGTTACATGTAATTAGTACAGACAATAAGATGGGGTTACATGTAATTAGTACAGACAATCAGCCTGTGACGTTAATTTTTTTTCGCTGTTAGTCATTTGGACCCAAAATTTTACTAGTCCAACTATTTAATCACTAGTCCAAATTAAATATACAACTGTTTTGCTTCAGTCAATCGGTCATGTTATTGCTATTATTGTTATTCACCCAATTTACAGCTTAAATGCGTTAGTGAAAGATGCATCCGGACAGAAATAATGGCATAAAAATGCACTCAAAATGTGTTGAAAGATACAATTGATCATCGCTCTTGTAAATATAGTATATTTACTGATTTTTGTGTCACCTGCAACGTAATGGCGACACTTAGGTATCACTATGTCGTCCGGGAAACGGTTTCTGTGCGATAACTTAATTATTTATTGTCCGATTTCAACCAAATTTTGTATACTGCTTTATAGCAATGAGATCTCACATGTGTTCGATAATGGTCAAAATCTGTCAATATTTGCAAGAGTTACGGGACTTTAAAATCATCAAAACAGATAAATCCATGGTTTCTACTCAATAACTTTAGTATTTATCGTCCAATTTCAACAAAATTTTGTAAGTTGCTTTATATAAATGAGATCTGGGATGATTTCAATAATGGTTGAAATCCGTCAATATTTGCATGAGTTACGGGACTTTAAAATCGTCAAAACAAATAAATCCATGGTTTCTGCTCAATAACTTTAGTATTTATTGTCCAATTCACAAACAAATTTGGAATATTGCTTTATATCAATGAGATCTTAGATGGGTTCGATACTGGTCAAAATACGTCAATATTTGCAAGAGTTACGGGACTTTAAAATCGTCAAAACATGGTTTCCGCTCAATAACTTAGTATTTATTGTCCGATTTTAACCAAATTTGATGTATTTCTTTATATCAATGAGATCTAAGATGGATTTGATACTGGTCAAAATCCATCAATATTTGCAAGATTTACGTGATTTGATAACTTCACCTAATTATTAACAATATTTTCAACTGTAAATAACTGTTTTTTGTGCAGGCGACACATCCACTCTGTGGAATTCTTGTAATTGGGTGGTAAGCCACTAGTCAAATAGGAATAGTTCATTACAATTGGTACTAGTCCAGCCATAAAATTACTAGTCGTGGGCATCGGACTAGTGCTTAAAGTTGCACACTGCAGACAATATATAATGGGGTTACATGTAATTAATACAGACAATGTGATGGGGGTTATATGTAATTAGTACAGACAATGGGATGGGGTTACATGTTATTAGTACAAACAATATGATGGGGTTACATGTAATTAGTACAGATAATGTGATGGGGTTACATGTAATTAGTACAGACAATGTGATGGTGTTACATGTTATTAGAACAAACAATATGATGGGGTTACATATAATTGGTACTAGCAATATGATGGGTTACATGTTATTAGTACAGACAATATGATGGGGGGTATATGTAATTTATACAAACAATATGATGATGGTTATATGTAATTAGTACAAACAATATGATGGGGGGTATATGTAATTTATACAAACAATATGATGAGGGTTATATGTAATTAGTACAAACAATATGATGAGGGTTATATGTAATTAGTACAAGCAATATGATGGGGTTACATGTAATTAGTACAAACAATATGATGGGGTTACATGTAATTAGTACAGACAATATGATGGGGTTACATGTAATTAGTACAGACAATATGATGGGGTTACATATAATTAGTACAGACAATATGATGGGGTTACATGTAATTAGTACAGACAATATGATGGGGGTTACATGTAATTAATACAAACAATATGATGGGTTACATGTAATTAGTACAGACAATATGATGGGGTTTTATGTAATTAGTACAAACAATATGATGGGGTTACATGTAATTAGTACAAACAATATGATGGGGGGTATATGTAATTTATACAAACAATATGATGAGGGTTATATGTAATTAGTACAAACAATATGATGGGGGTTACATGTAATTAGTACAGACAATAAGATGGGGTTACATGTAATTAGTACAGACAATCTGATGGGGGTTACATATAATTAGTACAAACAATATGATGGGGGACACATGTAATTAGTACAGACAATAAGATGGGGTTACATGTAATTAGTACAGACAATATGATGGGGTTACATGTAATTAGTACAGACAATATGATGGGGTTACATGTAATTAGTACAAACAATATGATGGGGGTTACATGTAATTAGTACAGACAATAAGATGGGGTTACATGTAATTAGTACAGACAATATGATGGGGTTACGTGTAATTAGTACAGACAATATGATGGGGGTTACATGTAATTAATACAAACAATATGATGGGTTACATGTAATTAGTACAGACAATATGATGGGGTTACATGTAATTAGTACAGACAATATGATGGGGTTACATGTAATTAGTACAAACAATATGATGGGGGTTACATGTAATTAGTACAAACAATATGATGGGGTTATATGTAATTAGTACAAACAATATGATGGGGTTACATGTAATTAGTACAAACAATATGATGGGGGGTACATGTAATTTATACAAACAATATGATGAGGGTTATATGTAATTAGTACAAACAATATGATGGGGGTTACATGTAATTAGTACAGACAATAAGATGGGGTTACATGTAATTAGTACAGACAATCTGATGGGGGTTACATGTAATTAGTACAAACAATATGATGGGGGTTACATGTAATTAGTACAGACAATAAGATGGGGTTACATGTAATTAGTACAGACAATATGATGGGGTTACATGTAATTAGTACAGACAATATGATGGGGTTACATGTAATTAGTACAAACAATATGATGGGGGTTACATGTAATTAGTACAGACAATAAGATGGGGTTACATGTAATTAGTACAGACAATATGATGGGGTTACATGTACTGAGTACAGACAATAAGATGGGGTTACATGTAATTAGTACAAACAATATGATTGGGTTACATGTAATTAGTACAAACAATATGATGGGGGGTATATGTAATTTATACAAACAATATGATGAGGGTTATATGTAATTAGTACAAACAATATGATGGGGTTACATGTAATTAGTACAGACAATATGATGGGTTACATGTTATTAGTACAGACAATATGATGGGGTTACATGTATACCATAGGATTTGGGTTACATGTAATTTTTACAGACAATATGATTGGGGTTACATGTTATTAGTACAGACAATATGATGGGGTTACATGTATACCATAGGATCGGGGTTACATGTAATTTTTACAGACAATATGATTGGGGTTACATGTTTTTAGTACAGACAATATGATTGGGGTTACATGTTTTTAGTACAGATATGATTGAGGTTACCGGGTACATGTAATTTGTACAAACAATATGGGTTACATATGATTCCATTTCAGTTTATTTTTGAGATCTTTAAGATTATGTTTCTCTGTACATGTATTGATGTTATCTAAAAAAAATTGGCTGGACCCCAAAAGATCTATATCAAATTATACATCATCTGGAAACAAGGCTCCAGCTGATTATGTTCATGGGATGTCTTTGTATATTTCAACATACAATATACATGTATCTTATGTTTTAGACAAATAAATAGAACTACTAATTATTGGTATGTATTGACACCTGGCCATGGTAAACATAAATTTACATCAGTTATCTTCTTGATACACTGACCTAGATAAAACTGTGAGCCTTAAAGACTATATATATGACCTTTATGTTAGCATTACAAACCATGCTTGAAATCTCCTGTGTGTTTGATCATGACTATATAATATAGCTTACATAATATAGAAAAAAGAGATTAACCCGGAGTTAAGCAGTAAAAAACAGAATGTTATCAAAGTCTTAGGCCCTGGAGTTTGGTTATACCCTGTACAACATAGATTAATTTACTCTATAAATAATTTGAGTCCCTAATTAATTATAATTACTTTATAAAGAATTTTAGTCCCTGATTAATTTACTTTATAGATAATTTTAGTCCCTGATTAATTATAATTTCTTTATAAATAATTTTAGTCCCTGATTAATTATAATTACTTTATAAATAATTTTAGTCCCTGATTAATTATAATTACTTTAGAAATAATTTTAGTCCCTGATTAATTATAATTACTTTATAAATAATTTTAGTCCCTGATTAATTTACTTTATAAATAATTTTAGTCCATGTAATTATGGAATAATGATGAATGCATACACTTCAGTGTTTTATACATGCTCAATTGCTGATTACTTGGAATTCTTTCAGTTATAAAGTTGTTTGTATCCAGATAAATGTATAAAACTTTGGTTTGTTGAGTTTGTTAGTTTATTATTAACATCCTGTTAACAGTCAGGATCATTTAAGGATGTGCCAGGGAAAGCTAGAGGACCCAGAGAAAAACCACCAACCATTAGTTATTATCAGTATAAGGCCTGGCAACGGCCCCACCTGGGATTTAAACTCGAAACCCAAAGATGGGGCTAGAATGAGAATGTTAGGACGTCTCAACCACTGGGCCCTTGTATAAAAATTAGGACTTCCTGCATCTATATTGGATCTCCCAAATACCTTTGGCACTTACAAATGTTTGTACAAATAACATATAGTCCTCATGCTTACAAACACTTGTATAGAGTGTTTGCAAACATCAGACAGTTGGACATTGGTACACCTACGAAGCTGCTATACACATCCAACGGCCAACAATAAGATTTATATTTTCTTGTAATCAGCAGTAATTTGGCCCAGCAGTCTATGCTTAGATGTTTACTGACGGTGCCAGACTACAAGTGTAATGCTCTGCAATGATGAATCTTCCTATTGATGATGTTCGAGAATATTACCGACTATATGATTAATCTGATTCTGGTAGAGGCTTGCACCAATATCATCAAAATCATCAGAGGTTTGGCCATTAGGCCAAGCAAAGGTAGCAATGAGGTTTTTGCTCGCTGCCACAAGTATAAATACTTTCATAAACTTGTGGAAGCATTTCAAATTTTAGTTATGGGTTTTATTATGATAACAGTTATAAAAAGACAAAGCTTTAATTCTTTTTTGCTCTTTTACAGTTGATATCACACTAAGAACCAGGCCTCAGTTTCATGAACATTCCTTCACTTAAAATTCCATATAGGAAAACATAATAGCAGTTAAGGAGCAAATATTAAGTTATATAATTAAGGGACCTTTCTTTAAAGTGAATAGTCAGGCAAAGAAAACGAGTCTAAATGCGTTCATTGGCTTTCCAAAAGTTCTCACATATTAATACGACGGTCAAGTTCTGTTTAGTTTCCCAGTTCTGACCATTAAAGTAAAGAAAAGTTGAAAGCATTGAAAGCGAGGCTGCGTGGAAATGTAACCACGGACATAGTGAGCCAGGAGGATGTTTTAGAATTTCCATACTTTAAATTAATTTCTTCGTACACAGACAGATTTTGGCGAGAGATTTTATTTTTCCATTTCATAAGAAATTATACTGGATACATTCACACCATTTTTACCGACTTTAGCCATCCTTGCCCGACTGTTCACTTTAAATATATGCAATGTTTTCCTAATAGGCCCTGGTAGTCATACAAATGTCATAGTTACTCATTATTTAGCTTCATTAGTTGTATATACATGTTAAATTTCATGTCTCATAATAATTTCATCAAGGAATAGTTTATCTGAATATAAAGTTAAGCTATTAGAAAATCTTGCCAAATTTTGTTAAAAGCTAAAGCAAATTTAAGCTGCCAAAGTCTGTTAGAATTTCATTACGCATTCTTTGAAAATAGCTGATCACATGATCATTAAAATTTCATCGTGATTCATTTGCTGTTGTCCCTTGCTGGATGTTAAAGTGATAGGAACTGCTTTTGTCACTCTGTCACGGTGGGATCAATTTAATCAGTAGTCCTCATATCCCTAAATTTAATAATGACTGGAACATTTTGGCATTTTCTTTCACTAATAGCCGTCTGCAGTGGTTCTGGAAATATTAGATTCTTGACACACCATGCTATTTTTTCTCTGAATAAATCATGGTCTTCAAAGCCCAGGAATGTTACAATTTGAGGGAAAAGAAAAATATTCTGGAACACCAAAGATTTTCTAGTTTACTACAAACAAGCTTTTTAGAGTGACAATAAATGTTCATGTACTAATGTATATAACATATTTTTAAGTTGATATTATTAAAATTTCCTGAAAGAAATTATATCATTTTGTTCTGTGTTATAAATCTCAAAATATCTTATAACTGAAAATGCAAATTTTATTATAATATATTTAAAGTATTGGTAACTTGCTGTTTGTAAAATTTTCTCTGGATATTGTTCGATGTTGATGATGAATCAACATGTAATATAGATTTTCTTTCAGGTTTTGTGCATTTTTTCTGCTAATTGCACAAAATAACATTTACCATATATGGTACAGTAAAACCTGCCATAGTGACCATCTCTTTATTCGGATGAATTGTTTGACAAGACCTCTGTTTTGTGGTACCAAATGACCAATTTTAAGACAGTTTGAGCTGTGTATAAAAACTGCCTGGTCATAAAACCAGTGGTTGTCCTTTGTCTCAAAGACAAGTTAAAATGTCAAACTGTTATGTCATCTGTGTAAAGCTTAAACAATTCTTTATTGTGTTTCAGATAAAGCGGTCAGAATCAGCATTTTACTGGGAAGAGAGAGAAATTATGGCCAATGCCAACAGTTTATGGATTGTCCAGGTTTGTCAATTATTCATTACACATTGAAATGTTTAAATGTGTTCAGGGGCTTTGCCAGCTGTTTTAGGAAAGGGTCCAGCTGTGCAAATATTAGGCAAATTATCGGGTCCTAGCAAAAACTCTTGTGTTAGTATACGTTAGATTGTTGATACAGTTAAATGATTCTATGATTCTTTTGGGGAATGGATTAAAAAAATCTTTGCTGAAACATTGAATAATCTTGTTCTTAATTCTAAATTGTCAAGCTATAAACCATCTATTCTATAAGCAAGACATTTCTGTTTTGTCATTCAAAGGTATTTGTGTGTGATAAAAGTTTTTATCATTAACATCTTTGTCTTCTTGATTATTGCATACATAAATCAATCTAAATAGATGAATCTTTCAGATTCTTCAGAATATTGCTTATATTTACAATTTGAACTAATCATGTACTGGCTTATTTGAAATCTAACCAAAATACTGAAACATTCATGTCTAGTTTGTATCAAAGTTACAAAACTTTCAAAGAAAGTTAATATTTCAGTGTAGGCCACAATAGTGTATTTATACCATCATAAATCTCTCTAAAGAAGCAAAGGAATTATTATTGATGTAAACTTTTTATTTTTGGAGACCTTGAACTGACAGCTCTCTTGTTCATGATGAGTAAGAGGCAGTCATTAATCTAAAAATCTGTTAGATTAAAAAGAAACTCGCTACAATATGCATACATTGCATTTTACCACATGTTTCTAAAATGCCTGTTGTCTTGCTTACAGCTGCACTTCGCATTTCAAGACACCAAGTTTCTGTACATGGTAATGGACTACATGCCTGGTGGAGATCTGGTCAACCTTATGAGTAACTACGATGTCCCAGAGAAATGGGCCAAGTTTTACTGTGCTGAAGTCGTACTGGCTCTCAATGCTATTCATTCTATGGGATTTGTACACAGGTATAGTATTCATTATCTAGCTGTTACACTTACCATGGTGATACGTTTGGTGAATGTTTATAAAGCTTATTATACATAGAACGGTTTTAAAGGAATTGGGACACATTCACCCATACATTCACAAGATAATGATGTGGTCTAGCAATGCAAAGACCTCAAACTAATTTGGATTCTGAATTATCACTTTGATAAACCTTATTAGTATCTATTCTAATCCTTTATTTTCCTGTTAATGTGAATGTGTGAGATACCTCAAATACTGTATTAGCTTGGTTATAATTTAATGTTTGGAAGAGAAATAGAGTGACAATGATCAGATACCATCCAACAGAATAATGTCATTCTATATGTCTCTCACCAAACCTGACTTTACTGACACACCGCCTTGTTTGGCAACCCTTACAGTATGGTAAAATTAGGTTAATGTGATTGTATGTTAATGTTGAATAGTCTTAATTATATGCACAAGTATATAAAAATTATATCAGAAAGAAGAGATCTTTTAATAGATATCGCCATTCTAATCCTTCCATCAAAATATTTCATATAAAGATTATAATTTCAATTTGAAAGTTGCTATTAGATTTTTACATTGCCTATTATGTTTAATAATTACTGTTTACATTTTCCCTCTAGGGACGTAAAACCAGACAACATGTTACTGGATTCAAGTGGTCATTTAAAACTGGCTGACTTTGGCACATGTATGAGGATGGATAAGGTAGGGCGATGGCCATAGCTGATCTTGAACAATAATTAAAATCTGACCATGTAAGGCTACATTGAAGAGGACTGATGGCTTTGAATGATTACCATTATGAAAATAGTAAATACTAAATGTCAATTAGGAACAAAATTCTATAATTTTTTATGGTTTTTGGAAAGCTACATTTAGGCATGTAAATATTCTTTGATAATGGTTGGCTATTAAAATGGGACAATTCACATACAATGTGTTACCTGATAACGTTTGTGCTGGATATACATATAGGATCTTACATGAGTGTTCATTTCATATGAGATTTTATGAAACGAGTCTCAGACGTTTTTATTTTTGCAAGCCTTGGCCAGTAAAAATTAAAACTTTGAGATGAGTTTCATAAAATCTCATGTGAAATGAAGACAAATTTAAGATACTTTTTTATCACATATCTACAAATACCTACATATCAAAGAATTTCATGTCAAAAATTTACTCAGGAAATCCAGAAGAGGCTGCCATTTTATACTGCTGTCCTCATAATTCTGATGTCACATCATTTTTCCTAACGTTATTTTATTGTTTCTGTCTAAAGTCACAATGAATTTCCAGCCAATGGAATTCGCTCCAGGTCATATTACACTAATGACATATGCGGAAATATTACACGGGCGAAATCACTGGATATCAGGCGGATTATGTGATAAAATGTGTTATCTGATAACATTTGTGCTGGACTATTATTTCTATTGGTAATGGAATGAAAAAACCAACATATCTTTGTTATATCTATACAAGAACTCTTGTCAAAATATTTCATCATAAACTGACAAAGTAACATTAATTGGTAGTCGAGTGTAGTGTGTAATTATATTGACAGTATATAATGGTTAATTACGATGTTGTATTAACAGGACGGGATGGTGAGATCAGACACAGCCGTAGGTACACCCGATTACATTTCGCCCGAGGTACTCCAGTCACAGGGCCGGCCAGGGTACTATGGTCGCGAGTGTGATTGGTGGTCTGTCGGAGTCTTCCTTTACGAAATGTTGGTTGGTAAGTTGAACATAAACATTTTTTTATGATTGTATCTTTAAAGAAATAAAATAGATTCATTCACCTTATATGAGGTGAAAAATATTGTTGAAAATTACTTATATGCCCCTACCTTTATAGGCCGATATTGTGATACCAATATATATGCCCCTACCTTTATAGGCCGATATTGTGATACCAATATCTGTCCCATCTAAACTCAGTTTCATTATAAATTTGGAGACATTTCTAGGTTTCTTTTGTTTAAATAATTTGTTTCGATCAGTTAAAAGTATATATATGATTTTCTGTTGTAGGTGATACGCCATTTTATGCAGACTCATTAGTTGGAACATACGGGAAAATCATGGATCACAGAAACTGTCTCAACTTTCCATCAGAAGTGGAGATGTCTAACGAAGCCAAGAGTCTTATCTGTGCCTTTCTTACTGACAGGTGAGGTTGAAGGAGAAAACATATATAGTCCCACTGACAGGTGAGGTTGAAGGAGAAAACATATATAGTCCCACTGACAGGTGAGGTTGAAGGAGAAAACATATATAGTCCCACTGACAGGTGAGGTTGAAGGAGAAAACATTTATAGTCCCACTGACAGGTGAGGTTGAAGGAGAAAACATATATAGTCCCACTGACAGGTGAGGTTGAAGGAGAAAACATATATAGTCCCACTGACAGGTGAGGTTGAAGGAGAAAACATATATAGTCCCACTGACAGGTGAGGTTGAAGGAGAAAACATATATAGTCCCACTGACAGGTGAGGTTGAAGGAGAAAACATATATAGTCCCACTGACAGGTGAGGTCGAAGGAGAAAACATTTATAGTCCCACTGACAGGTTAGGTTGAAGGAGAAAACATATATAGTCGCTGTTCCTGGTCACTTAGATAGTGATGCTTCATACTCAATCTTATACTTATATACATACGATCTCAACATAAGATCTGGTCATAATACAGAAAAATATAACTGTTGATCAAAACCTACAAACACCTTGACAGTGTCATGGCACACAAGAGTGTTAGGTAAGTTTATAATGGTGCATCAGTTACAGTTATAATTGGTACAGTCATTTCAGTTCACCAATGAATATTAAGATTAGGTCTATTTTGACAATATGTCTCTGTGATCAAGTCAGCATGTTGGACTGACTATCACTTCGCCATTGAAACGTCCATATTTGTGAATTGGTATGTGGCTCAGTGGTGTAAACCACAGGTATGTTTGCCGAGGTGGTTGGGTGCCACAGATCATGAGTTTGAGGCCCAGATAGAATATGTCATAAAAATTGTCTTCCTTCATCGCATGTGTTTCTGAGATATTAACTATTAAGATATCTATTATCAGAAAAAACCCACTTTGTGTATGGATCCATAAGAATTGATATATTCAGTCTATTTATGCCATGCACTCAAATTAAGTCTTTAACTGAAGTTTCCAAAGAACACAAATGACAATGATAAAAAAAACCTGACAGAACCATTACTTTAGATAGAACTTCACTAAAGTTGTTTTTATACCTTGTTGCCTTCCAGAAATGAGAGATTAGGAAGAAATGGGATAGAGGAAATTCAAGCTCACAAATTTTTTACAAATGATCAGTGGTCCTGGGACAACATCAGAGAATGTAAGTTAATCTTTTTGATGGTTGATTGGTTTGACACTTTTAGCTTAAGATTGTAATTCATTGTTTCTTTTACATATGGGGCTTTGTATATTTAATTACAATAGACACCACATATTACTAGATCATTTATTATGAGAACTTGCAGTATGAGAAGATGACAATAAAAAAAATCTGTCTTGGATATGTTATTGTTGGATTAATTTTCTATTACGCAGGTAAATCGATGGTCTTTTCAGTCTTATGTACTTAAAGGATTTGTGCAGTCAAAAATGATAATTTCAGTTTATGCTGGAAATGGCTTTATTAGCAAGTGTAGAAACCTCTACGCGCCGCGCGTGACCGGAATAACCTGTAAACTGTCAATATCGAAGTCAAAACTTCTGACCGCCCGATTATGCATGTTTTCTAGATATCGCTAAAAGCTAGGCAATTCGTTGGGCGGGACTTAATTTTCATTCATCCGAAGCAATATCTTGACGTATTATCAAATAAAAATTTTGGCTGCACAAATCCTTTAAATAAAACATACTTATTTTGGGATTATCAAACTATTGCAAAAAAATATGTTAACACAGTGAAGAATTTGATTATTCATAATAACTGTTCTACGAACGACAGGCAGAAAATACAATTAGTGCATTCATATTTATCTAGCTTAAAATATCAAGCGTAGAAAGTGCAAAAATGTGATCCTGCTAAAATCTGTACGATTATGGTTTAGACGTCCGCGTATTTCATGGTTTTAATCGCTTCTTTCAGATGTGCCACCAGTTGTACCAGAATTAGTCAGTGATGTGGACACGAGTAACTTTGAGGACATAGAGAAAGATGATTCACCAGACGAAACTTTCGCAATTCCAAAAGCTTTTTCTGGGAACCATCTACCATTTATAGGTTTTACTTACAGTAGAAGTTACCAGTAAGTTAGATATTTGATTGAAGTTACAAATAAGTTAAAAGATATTTATGGAAGTTCAGGGTAGGTTTATGTTATATTTTATAGAAGTTAAAAATGTTCAATAAGTCAAAATATTTTCATAGTTTACCTGTAAGTTTAAGATAATTAACAAAATTTATGATTATTCATTGATTATATTCTTGTTCCTAGTCTAAAAAGATTATTTCAGTCTAAATGATAAAGTATTATTTTGATGGCTTTCTACTTTGCAGATTATTACAAGAGGGCATTGGAGGGAAGGCATCGACTAGGGGTGGAGTAAGTATTAACCCACCACCAGCTCATCAGTGGTGCTCTGTTCACATCCCTTTTCATATTAGATAGCAAATAGCCCCACAAGTGAACATGCTTGATATAGACTGAAGAAATGTTTATATTGATATATCTCCGGGAAAAACCCCACTTTTGTAGACTTGTTATTAGATTTTGATTCATTGAAAGAGAAGTAGGAAAATAGAAATTATCAGTCTTACTTAAGACTAATGTTAATAGGCTATTTAAAAGTTGGTACACCTATCCATCAGGGGCTTCTCGTAAATTGGAATAAAACTAAATAGTTCATAAAAAGAAACATTAATAAAGGCTCATATTATTTCTAAATTAGCATTGCTTCCAATAAGGAGTTTTCAATATACCAAACCGATGTGGGTAAAGTATAACTTACTGTTGATTAGTCCCACCTTTTGGTTATTGTGATGTCAAAAAAAATCACTTCAAAATATGACAATCATAATATAAACCAGAAGGTGGGACAAATCAAAGGTATTAAATCGTACTACACTCGCATTGTTTTAGTATCTCAAGACCCCTTTATTGTGTAAATTCAAAATCTTCAATACGTTTGATAATAATTGGTATATTGCTCTAACATTAAGAGTTTATATTGACCTGCTTTTTAGCAATCTACTATGGATGTAAGTATATTATAGGCATCCTCTGTCCTGTATAAACCATACCAAGCCTGGTGTCAGGGCATGTGTAGTGTAATATTTTGTAGATTTGTTTTTGCTTGAAACAACCCAATACCTACAGACTATATTGGAGTTAACATAAAAATTCCTTGATAAGAAACAAAATTTGCATGTTTTGTTTATGTACAGTGATAATTATACTGCATATTTCTGTACACAAAACAAAGATACATGTGTATACAACTTGTCAATCAGTAATGCTTTATATATGCATAAGTGTATATATAACAAGATCAGTCCTGGCATTTCAGCTATTTGCTCATGAACATTTCATTAAAAACATTAAATTTGTAACCTGAAATTGATATTATTCCTTTACACTAATTTGGTTTATAACTGCTTGCAAAGAAAACGTTAGTTTGATGAACATTATGAAGCCTAATGACTGCATTTTGATGGATTGTCTAATTATGTAATCATAATCTGATTATGTGTAACTACCCTGACCCTCTCTCTGTGTGGTTGTGCAACACCCTTAGCCCACTCTCCTTGTAATTCCTGTGTATTTATTCTCATACTTTGTGTAATTAAATTTGTGTGACTTAAACAGGTACATTGTAAATTAAATAAGCAACTTAGATCTGCATAATATAAAAGAAGAAAAAGAAATGGAACTAAATGTGATTGCTCCTTCAACCCTCAAAAAGTTGTAACTTAAAATTTGACATAGATATTGAAGTACTGAAATGTAATGTTAATGGTTCTCAAAGCAAGCTAATGCTTTTGCTGTTATTTTTTGTGTGCTTGTTTTAGATACACAAACTTTGCACATTAGAAAGTGATGGTTCATCAGTCATCATTATGCACTTAGAAGATTCATCAGTTAGATTTCATTATCATCAATCTCCAGGAAATTTCATTAAAAATGGGTACCTACATGTGTTCACTTTATGCTATTGATAAATGAAAATTTTATTGATAGTATCAGCCAGTCTGATATCCAGATAGTTTGACTTGGATGTTTTGGTTCAATTGTAACTTACTTTCTGTTTTCTGAATAAAACCCCCATCCAACCTGCTACATATGGATCGATGCACCCTTTATCCTGTAGATGTGATATATTTAACTACTCTCACGTTGTGTTCCTTTATTATATATAGATGTCAGTTAGAATAGTTAGCACACTTTACTAGATAGCACACTGATTACTGATGCTTTTGTCTTTGATTTGGTCAGAATTTTTAACTCATTTCTAGTAATTAGTTCATGTAATAATGGGTAATGAAGATCATGTTCATTAATTCATCAATGCAGAAAATGCTAAGTCATTTATTAGACTTGCATGAACAATTAGTGAAAGAGAATTGGATTGCTTTTGTTGTTTTGAGTTTACCATGATTTAGTTAAGCATGTTGTGACTGTTTTTGCATGTTGCCTTTTCCCTGTGTTTCAGTCCTCTATGGGGCGTGGCAAGGTAAGTAGATCTAGACTTGTGTTGATATTAACATATCATTTAGACATTGAAATCATTAAGCCCTCAGCTTAGCATCTCAATTTTACTGTAAAGAACTTCCTGGAGTAATTAAATGTGATTATTCAGTTAAAATTGTTAGGTTCCTGATTTCGGCAGTTCTCTCCCCTTTACATTCAAACTGGATGTAAATACTAAGATTTACATATAATAAGTAGAAATTTTCATGGACAGTTTGACAGGCTTTTCATGATTATTTCAAACTGAACCTATAATAACTACAATAATATTACTATAAGATGTATAAAACCAATATTGAATGGTCATTCTATTTAACAGGAAAGTGATGACAAACAGCTGCAAGATCAGGTCCGATCCCTCAGAACATCTAAAGATGAGGTTGAAAAGAAGTTTTCGTAAGTGATGTTCACCCAATTGAGACACATAAACATGAAGATTATAACAAATTTAAAATTGGTTCATTAATTTTTCTTAATAATTTCTTTTCTCGTTATCCTGAATTTCCTCAGTTTTATTCCTATGTTAATTGTAACAAAACCAACATTGATTATTTCATATACTGCCTAAAATACAATAATACAATTGTACATAAAATAAACATACATGTATAAAAATCATTCTATATGTATTTCCTACAGGATGCTGAAGCTTGATTTGGATAGAATTTCATCTGAAGAGTCACGGTTACGACGTGAGTGCAGTGAATTTGAAAAAAGAATGGCTCTGTTGAAGCATGATCAGAAAGAGGTAAGGCACCGCTCAGTAGGTAAAAAAAGGTGTTAGGAGTGGAGTAAATTAATCTGGGAAATCTGTGCACCTTAACTACCAAGCAATAGAGCGTTGAATTTTGATAAATTGATGCGCTTAAATATGAGTGTACAAATGTACAAATTAGGTATAAAGAACAAACCCATTGCATCAGAACAAATTGTATTGCTTAAAATGATCTATCACAATTTGATGATGAACAGTAAGTCTAATATAATCTTTCACCTCCTTTGGGATGAGACAGGAGAATCTCAACCCGAGGGCAAGATAGTTGTCAAACAAGAGGCTGTGTCACCACAAAGAGGGTGAATGATTCTTTTTCTCTTACCCTGTGTGAGCACATGCAAAGATCTGGTGTAGCTTGTCTTTACGCTAGGGTGAGATAGAAAAATCTCACACCGGTAAAACTGTGGATATCCTGTCTGAGGTTAATAGAATATACTGTCTATGCATTTTATCTTTGTCAATGAACCAAAAAATATTATATCATTATGAGACTTTGCTTTTAAGGTTTACTAAGATTAAATTTAGAGGAATTGGACTGTATTGAACAACAAATTAATGTGAGAATACAGTATTAAAGTAAAGGAATAAAAAATATGAATGATTTGTTAATGAATTTGTTTTGTCTTAAATCAGAGTCAGAGAAAAGCAGATATAGAGGCTGAAAATAGAAGGAAGTTAGAAGTGCTACTGAAGGAGAAAGACCAACTACTTGCTGAAGAAGTAAATTTACGTAAGAGAGAACAGAACAGTAAAAACAACACCAGTGATCGACTTTCATCTCTAGAAAAAACGGTCAGTATATGTGCTAACCTTCACATTGCTTTGATATATTCATACTTTCATTTTCACAAGCTTGAAGAATTATAGAATTTCATTTTACTTGCAGATCTTTAATTCTTAAAAAATAAATATGTATTGTGAAATATTTTCAAAAGAAAATGCAGCTGCACCTCATCATCTTAAATGTTTAATTTGATGTCCTTATTAATTTGCATTTGAGATATTTTTTTGATTCCACTCAACTCTGAATTCAAACTTAAGTTGGATTATTAATAGTATACCAAGTTCAAGATAATATTCTATTGGCAGCTTTACTGCTAAGATAGTGATTTAGTGATGATTAAACATTTATCAAATTTTTAAGTTTAGATACAGACTTTAACTTTAACTACCGATTTTAACTTTTGAAATTTATGTTTCTGTATTTCAATACCAACAGATTGCAGACCTGAATGAAAGATTAAAATTGGAATCTGATAATGCAGCTAAATTCAAGAAAAATTGCTCAGAACTACAACAGGTATGTTTTCTATGTATAAACAGAAAAATAAATATATACTGAAAGACAGGCAGGTAATCGTATAGATCTCTGAAACAGAAATTAGGTCCAATAGTTTGACCCTAGGGAAAGTGTAAAAAAAATCCTCAAAGAGAAAAAAAATGACAAAAAAAACGAATAACTGTACATTTAACATGTGGTTGTTCTTGTTTGTTTGAATTTCTAAGTTATTTACTTTCCTAATTATTGTAAACTTGCTATTTATATTTCCATGTGCATTTACTCTGTCGGATTTATTTTGTTATACTAAAGGATTTTTTTTTAGCCCACCATCATCAGATGGTGGGCTATTCAAATCGCCTTTCGTCCGTGGTCCGTCGTCCGTCCGTCCGTCCGTCCGTTAACAATTCTTGTTACCGCTATTTCTCAGAAAGTACTAAAGGGATCTTTTTCAAATTTCATATGTAGGTTCTCCTATGGCCCTAGTTGTGCATATTGCATTTTGGGACCGATCGGTCAACAAGATGGCCGACAGGCGGCCATCTTGGATTTTGGTAGTTAAAGTTTGTTACCGCTATTTCTCAAAAAGTACTGAAGGGATCTTTCTTAAATTTCATATGCAGGTTCTCCTAGGACCCTAGTTGTGCATATTGCATTTTGGGACCGATCGGTCAACAAGATGGCCGACAGGCGGCCATCTTGGATTTTGATAGTTAAAGTTTGTTACCGCTATTTCTCAGAAAGTACTGAAGGGATCTTTCTCAAATTTCATATGTAGGTTCCCCTAGGACCCTAGTTGTGCATATTGCATTTTGGGACCGATCGGTCAACAAGATGGCGGACACGCGGCCATCTTGGATTTTGATAATTAAAGTTTGTTACCGCTATTTCTCAGAAAGTACTGAAGGGATCTTTCTCAAATTTCATATGTAGGTTCCCCTAGGGCCCTAGTTGTGCATATTGCATTTTGGGACCGATCGGTCAACAAGATGGCTGCCAGGCGACCATCTTGGATTTTGATAGTTAAAGTTTGTTACTGCTATTTCTCAGAAAGTACTAAAGGGATCTATCTCAAATGTCATATATAGGTTCCCCTAGGGCCCTAGTTGTGCATATTGCATTTTGGGACCGATCGGTGAACAAGATGGCTGCCAGGCGGCCATCTTGTATTTTGATAGTTAAAGTTTGTTACCGCAATTTCTGAGAAAGTACAAAAGGGATCTTTCTCAAATTTCATATGTAGGTTCCCCTAGGGACCTAGTTGTGCATATTGTGTTTTGATACTGATTTGTCAACAAGACAGACGGCCATCTTGGATTTTGGTAGTGGAAGTTTGTTACCACTATTTCTCAGAAAGTATTGAAGGGATCTCAAGCAAATTCCATACATAGGTTCCCCTAGGGCCCTAGTTATGCATATTGCGTTTTGGGACCAATCAGTCAACAAGATGGCCGTCTGGCAGCCATCTTGGATTTTGATAGTTAAAGTTTGTTATTGCTATTTCTAAAAAAAGTACTGAAAGGATGTCTCTCAAATTTTATATGTAGGTTCCCTTAGGGCCTTAGTTTTGCATATTGCATTTTGTAACTGATAGGTCAACAAGATGGCTGCACGGCCGCCATCTTGGATTTCATTGTTGAAGTTTGTTACCACTATTTCTTAGAAAGTACTGCAGCGATCTGTCTCAAATTTTATGTGTAGTCGTGTTTGAAAAAGTTTGAAAAGCAGGGAAAAGATCCCTCTTTCCATTGTCAGACATAGATCATTCTTTGGTGGGCGCCAAGATCCCTCTGGGATCTCTTGTTTAATTTGATATACATATCTAGAAATTGATGAAGGTGATTTTATTGATATTTCCAAAGCAGTTTTTTTGAAAATAAAATCCTTTCTTCTATAGAAATGTATTATATTTTCAGATGTCTAGAAATCATGTGGCCCTTTGAATTGTGCTTTATATAACGATGATATCTGTTGATATTTGTGGTGTCGTGATGTTTTCTAGCGATATTCAATCCTGGAGACCACCTATACAGACCTAAACACAAAGTACACAGAAGTGGTCAGCATCAGACAGTCATTACAGAAGGAGGTCATTGACTTACAGGCCATTCTGGAACAGGAACGAAACTCACACAGTCAAAACTCTGCTCATACACAGGAACTCAATGGTATGTATACTAGAACAGGAACAAAACTCACACAGTCAAAACTCGGCTCATACACAGGAACTCAATGGTATGTATACTAGAACAGGAACGAAACTCATAGAGTCAAAACTCTGCTCATACACAGAACTCAATGGTTTGTATACTTGAACAGGAACAAAACTCACACAGTCAAAACTCTGCTCATACACAGGAACTCAATGGTATGTATACTAGAACAGGAACAAAACTCACACAGTCAAAACTCGGCTCATACACAGGAACTCAATGGTATGTATACTAGAACAGGAACGAAACTCATAGAGTCAAAACTCTGCTCATACACAGAACTCAATGGTTTGTATACTTGAACAGGAACGAAACTCACACAGTCAAAACTCTGCTCATACACAGGAACTCAATGGTATGTATACTAGAACAGGAATTAAACTCACGCAGTTAAAACTCGGCTCATACACAGGAAGTCAATGGTATGTATACTTGAACAGGAACGAAACTCACACAGTCAAAACTCTGCTCATACACAGGAACTCAATGGTATGTATACTAGAACAGGAATTAAACTCACACAGTCAAAACTCTGCTCATACACAGGACTTAATGGTATGTATACTAGAACAGGAATAAAAGTCACACAGTCAAATCTCGGCTCTAACACAGGAACTCAATGGTATGTATACTAGAACAGGAACAAACTCACACAGTCAAAACTCTGCTCATACACAGGAACTCAATGGTATGTATACTAGAACAGGAACAAAACTCACACAGTCAAAACTCTGCTCATACACTGGAACTCAATGGTATGTATACTTGAACAGGAACAAACTCACACAGTCAAAACTCTGCTCATACACTGGAACTCCATGGTATGTATACTTGAACAGGAACAAACTCACACAGTCAAAACTCTGCTCATACACACCAACTCAATGGTATGTATACTTGAACAGGAACAAAACTCACACAGTCAAAACTCTGCTCATACACAGGAACTCAATGGTATGTATACTAGAACAGGAACAAAACTCACACAGTCAAAACTCTGCTCATACACAGGAACTCAATGGTATGTATACTAGAACAGGAACAAACTCACACAGTCAAAACTCTGCTCATACACAGGAACTCAATGGTATGTATACTAGAACAGGAACAAACTCACACAGTCAAAACTCTGCTCATACACAGAACTCAATGGTATGTATACTTGAACAGGAACGAAACTCACACAGTCAAAACTCTGCTCATACACAGGAACTCAATGGTATGTATACTAGAACAGGAATAAAACTCACACAGTCAAAACTCTGCTCATACACAGGAACTCAATGGTATGTATACTAGAACAGGAACAAACTCACACAGTCAAAACTCTGCTCATACACTGGAACTCAATGGTATGTATACTAGAACAGGAACAAAACTCACACAGTCAAAACTCTGCTCATACACAGGAACTCAATGGTATGTATACTAGAACAGGAACAAAACTCACACAGTCAAAACTCTGCTCATACACAGGAACTCAATGGTATGTATACTAGAACAGGAACAAAACTCATACAGTCAAAACTCTGCTCATACACTGGAACTCAATGGTATGTATACTTGAACAGGAACAAACTCACACAGTCAAAACTCTGCTCATACACACCAACTCAATGGTATGTATACTAGAACAGGAACGAACTCACACGGCAAAACTCGGCTCATACACAGGAAGTCAATGGTATGTATATACTAGAACAGGAACAAAACTCACAGTCAAAACTCTACTTATACACACCAACTCAATGGTATTTAATAATGCCATTTGCATTGTACTTGCCTAATGCTTTGAAGAAACAGGAAGCTATAACAAAATGGATTAGATACTTGATATATGTATAAATATCACTACAAATTTCCTTTAATCAGTGATATTAATGCATTTTGTTTTACAGAGAGAATAGCAAAACTTCAGGAAGAAAAAGAAAGAGGACTGGAAAAAGAACGGAATCTTGGTGATGAAATACAACGCTTAAATGATGCTATTGTCCGTCTAGAAAAGGTAAAACACCTGGAATCTAGAATCTGACCCCTCAGATATTACAAAAATGATCACTGAATAATGGAGGTTTCCTTACGAGATGTCGGCGACATGCAGTTAATTGTACATTCTAGGACTTCCTATGTAGCTGTGCTTTCATATACATAAACTCAATAGATTTCAAGTGGAAAAGAATCAAGTACAATTGTTAAAGCTTTTAAAAAAATTTGAAAAATATCTATTAAATTATTCCACCACTGTTTCATTGAAATAAAAATACTACTTGAAGTATTGATAATAATAGGTATCGATGTGTTTGTTTTTAGGACAAAAAACATATGGAGATTGAATTGGAGGCTAACAGACGGAAATTAGACACGGAGGTAGGCTCACACAAGGACACAGTGGCCAAGTTTAATGCAGACAAGAGGACTCTGCTCATATCATCAGAGACAGCCAACCTAGAGGCTGTGAAAGGTCAGGGTTCACACTCAATCAGGCTTGATTTGTACAAACAGCTCATTCACTTAATGAATATTCATGATTCCATATGGTATAGGAGAACCATAGGAGAACAAAAATAAATTCAGAAACATAAATGTTGAAGGCTTTAAACATCTCATTTGATTCTCAATAGCATGATGCAAGAACTGAAAAGACTATGAACAAATTCTTAGACTCTGTTATAATAGAAAAAGAAACTATTGCAATGTTAGCACATTTAAGAAAAAAAAACTTTGAATGCTTCACACCCTATATTAATTTTCAATCTTCTTTTCTGGTGAATTTTTTTTTAACAATTGAAAATAAAGAAATTAATCTTGTAATAAACTTCAGTGTGATGTGCTTAATATAGTTAAGTTGTGTCTTAACATAAGACCAGAGACCATCATAGACTATATAGAATTATTCCAAGGTGTTCTCCTAGGCTGATGTCATTGATTCAACATTGTTGCAACTGCATGCCAAATCTTTTGTTAGCCAAATCAGATACAAGTGATAATTATTTGGTCATATTTTATGCTGAAGATTTTTTGTGATGAAAATGAGGGACTGAAATAATTTGTGAACTTGATCTTTACAGAGATCCAGAATAAGTATGATCAAGAACACAAGACGCGAATGATGTCAGAAGCACGGTTAATGGATGTAGAGAAGAAAAATTCTGAACTTTCAGTTGATATTTCTCAGTTCAAACAACAGGTGTCTTCGTTGCAACACTCCTTGAGTTGTGAACAAGAAAAGGTAAAGTTTTGATTATTACAAAAAATATATCAAAGAAATCTTTATGATTTTATTAAGAGGCAAAAATAAATGAAATAAACCATGCAAATAGAACTTGAGAGAACAAAAGAAATACATAATTGTAAAATATTGCATATGAAAACCTTAAAAATCTGAATTATTCATGTTTCATCTAAATTTAAAATTTCTTTCAGTCAAGAAACTTATCCTTACAAGTTGAACAAGAGATTCAGCGACGGAACTTAATGCAGGGTGATTTTAAGGTCCAAGCTCAAGATTTGACGAAAGCTAAGAGCTTAGAAAGACATATTCAAAAGGTATTGTTTACTTTAAAAATGTTACAAGAAAGGATTGCATAGACTCAATTTCTTAACAAATCATTATTTGAATCCAAGTAGAGACCATTCCTTTTGTAGAACAGTAGTTAAAAATTTTAAACAAAATACTTTCTAATGATTTTCAAATGAACGTGAATGGGACAAAATTATCTTTTCGAAGACAGGAAAAGATATATGTTCCTGGCTTTATGCCATCAATGCACTCCAACCTTCATTGTACTAACTGTTGTAATTATGGTTAACAGGTAGATCCTCAGTTCTGTTGAACTTAATCTAGAAAGTATGACCCGATGTAATGCTCTCGGTACTTTAATGGTAAAAAAATCAAAATTTTGTTTGTGTTTCAGGAGCTTGATGATGCCAAGGAAGAAAAGCACTATTTGGAGGAAGAGTTACGGAGGCTGAAGGAGTAAGTATTGTTCACTTAGCTTCTGGTATCTTTCTGTTATATACTGTTTACAGTATCAGTATGCTGATTAAATAATTGGTGAAAGTTTACTATAACACAGTAATTTTAGAGACTTATCACAATGTAATGTATCTGCATTTTACCTTGGCAGGGATATGTCTGTAACAGATCTACAAATGAAGGAACTCCAGGACCAACTAGAAGCAGAACAATATTTCTCTGTAAGTGTGCTTATTGCAAGCTATATTTATGCGATCCTAGGCAAATTAGTGTTTGCTTTGAGACTGTTTTTCTGTGACAAATATGATCAATGAGTAATAGAAAATCACAACAGCAAGCTTGATATATATTGAAATTTTATCTTTGATGGTAACTATTTCCCTGTAAGTGTTTGGGAGTAACACAGGATGCTTAGTATATATGTATAGATATCTGCAGCAAACTTATAACGAAGTCATAGGTTTGTTTTGGGGCCATGGCAATGTTAAACAAAATAGATTGAAGTTCAACAATAAAGACCCCTTTTGTTTCTGAAAGAGAAAAATTAAGAGGTTATAGGCAAATTGAGTGTTAATAAGGTCTAAAACTATATTAGTACATGTATTCGTAGATGATGCTATAGGATTTATAGATAATAGTTGTGTATTGTTTACCTATATGCCTATTCATATGGATGAAATAAAAACTTGTACTTTGTTTGTATAGTCGCTGTACAGAACACAGGTGAAGGAACTGAAGGAGGACGTGGAAGAGAAGACTAAACAACACCAGGACGCCATCATGGACCTGAAAAGTGTAGAAAAGGAAAAGTAAGGATTGGAACTTTAATAGCATCAACAGGATTATGACTTGTAATACACAACTCATTGGAATTTTCAAGAATTTATTGAAATCATTCATTACAAAATATATTGCATGATTTTTAGGTGACAAAATAATTGGTTTAATTTTAGCAATTCAAGAATCATTTTAGTAAAATGAGGGAAATTTGATAATGGGATTCATATGTGTGTACCTATTTATTATTCAGTCTGTCCATGTATATTTTCAGGGACTCTATTGCAGTACAGCTGGAGATTTCTCTGTCCAAAGCCGACTCAGAACAACTCGCCAGATCTATTGCAGAAGAACAGCTGTCTGATGTAGAGAAGGAGAAAACTGTTTTAGAGTTAGAAATAAAGGAACTTATGGGTCGCCACAAGAGTGAGAATAGTAAAAAGGAATATCAGTACCAAGTGGTTAGTAGTATTTTTAAGTATTAGTATTTGTTGTACTGTGAATTTGGTATGTCTATTTTGACTTTCACACATTATTTTAAAATTTTTTACTATGAAGTGATGAAGCTATTAGTGTCTGAATCATCTTTAGCCCATGTGTTGTGCATTGTTACTTTGTGTTTCAGCCATGACCAAAATATCAAATTGACAATGTCTGTTTTCAGTATTGATATCAAATTCATATGCACAGTAAGACAAATATGAATGTTTTCTTTGTGCTGTTTCCTTAGCTGGAAGAGTCAAAGCGAGACATTGTAAAACGAAACCAGGAGATGCAAGCGGAGTGTGATGAATTAAATAAACAAGTAAAGAAAAAATCTGAAGGTAAAAATTTAACTTCATTTAACTAGGATGTAATATGACCTCTTGATATTAAATACCTGGTGACCAAGGTCATATCAAGTTACTGATTTCATATGTCATAATTCCAGTTTTGGCCGATCTAAATCACAATGTGAATTAATTGACTTTTTTTATGTCATGACTTATTAATAATATATCATAAAAGTTGATAAGAGAAATAAATAATGAATTTTTTGACGCTAATAACAATCATTGTTTCTCTTTTAATTTCATTTTACACCTTGTTTTTTGGGTTTTGCAGAGATACGTAATTTACAAACTCAGAATGCAGAGGGGGCTGGTAGTGAACTAGAAAAATTAAAAAAGAATTATGAGGAGGAAAAGATAAAGAAGATTCAGGTGAAGAGAATATGTCTTAATAGATTACAAAAGTTTATTTTGTGAAGAAATCAGCTATCATTAAAATAATTTAAAACAAAAAACAAAAAACATCAGTACTACTTTAAAAGATATGTATGTATTAGATGATTTAAGCTGATTTTGCATTATCTACTTTGTGGAAGGAGAATAGTCTCTAAAAATATAACTGATCATCGGATCTAATCCTTATCCATCTTTTCAGTTATGATCATAGAAACATAATGCAGTTCATCCCTCGGATGCTTTCTTGTTCTGATTAATATGTTTGACTTAAGATTACATATCATTTGTAGGCTGTGAATAAGTTAGCCGAGATCATGAATAGGAAAGAGTTTAAGCCCCAGGGTAAGAACAAGAAGAGCACTCCCGACGCAGATATGAAGAAAAAGGAGAGAGAACTACGCAAAGCACAGCAAGAACTCCAGATGGTATGTCGGGCAGTGGATATGTGAACTAAGTAGTCATAGTATCTATTACAACAGGAAAGCAGTTCAATATGATATACAGATTTTCTGTTGTTGATCAGGGGTATTCAATGCATTGATTTTGGTGTTATGATAATGGTGACAAAAGTAATAGAGCTGTTATACAAAGCTTATATCAGGGATATTTCACTGAGTATGGTGTTTATGACTGTTTCAATGCTGAATCATTCCTTTTATCATTATATTGCTTAAGTTTGATTTTCTATTCAACATGAAAACGTATCTGGTCTCGTGCTAGTACATGTGTAAGGTTGTTTTCCTTTAGAAATCCAATTTTCCAGGACATCAAATCCCTTTATGCACTTCTATTTGGATTAACAAAAATTATTAGTATCAATTGATAGAAATTGCTTCAAAATTGTTTTTAGAAGAAATAATGTTAAAATATAAAATGTTGTGAATGTTGAAAACATAACAAAAATTATTTAGTGTTTTTGTGACCCTTTTTAGGAAAGAGAGAAATACAACAAAATGATAGAGAAGTATTCGCGTGATCTGAGCGAGACGCAGGCTGCCTTATACGAGGAAGGACAACAACGATCTAAACTTCAAATGGAACTCGATGCAAAAGACAGTGAAATTGAGTTATTGAGACAAAAGCTTACGTTCCAAAATGTAGACTCTGCTTCAGTGCATAGTGGTAATGGTGATAACGATGGTGATATAAGTATCACAAGTATCTCGTCTCAATTGCCCTCTGACACACTCATGGAGGGATGGCTTGCAGTTCCCAACAAGTCGAACATTAAAAAGTATGGCTGGAAGAAACAATATGTTGTGGTTAGTAGTCGCAAAGTGCTGTTTTACAACTCGGAAAACGACAAACAGAATGCTGACCCTGTATTGGTGCTAGATATCGAGTAAGTATTGTGTATAAATAAAGTTACTGTTGTAAGATTATAATTATATAAATTAAAGATTTAGATGGAATCATTTTGGATCAAAAAGATATTCTGTTGGTGAAAGTTAAAATAATAATCTTACATGCAGACTCTGAATTGTTGCTAAATAAGTACATTATTATGTTCTTTGTTTAAAGGACTTCTAAAATTTTACAAACTTTTCAGATATTTTATTTAATATTTGAATTCAACATCAAACGTGTAAACATTCACAACAACTTTAAGTTGACTATGGGTGCTTACAGCTATAGAACTTCAAGTGAGATATCTTCATTATAATGTTGAAAAGTCAGAAACTATGAAAATCTGTTGTTCCTTCCACAGAAAACTATTCCATGTACGTCCAGTAAGTCAAGGGGATGTATACAGAGCCGATGCCAAAGATATCCCACGGATATTCCAGGTATGTTCAGCTTCTCATAAAATGAGGAACATCTGGGTCTGTAATAATTGAACAGCTTATAACTAAATGATGTGTTATAAAATGATTTGTAAGTATAATAACACTCAACTTTAGTATTTGTCTACTGTGAATAAAAATAAAGTAACAGAAACGCGAAAAATATATGCTAAAAATTTATGTTGTATAGTATTTTATGTAGATTTTGACATGTCTCAGTTCAAATACATTATTTCAGGTTCTGTATGCTACCGAAGGAGAAAATAGACGTCCTGACGAAGTTACGCATGATGCTAACCAGGTACATATTGAATCTAAAAGAATTCACATTCAGATCTTGTTAAACATTCATCTAACAGCAAAGTATGGATATCTTAATAAATCCTATATATCCTATCAGTGTTGGAATGTAGCAACTGTAACTAAGCCTTTATCAGGAACATTTCAAATTCAAGATTCACAGGAGAAGAGGCATTAGCTGTATTATTGAATTACATATTATTTTTATATGCACTTGCAAATAAGAATCAGTTACAATTCTTTTTGGCCCTAAATATAATGCAAAAATCGAGGTCTAAAAGATTAATTTAGGAATTCGATAAAAAAGTAGAGAAAAGAACAAAAATAATAACAAACAAAAATCAATTGATAAAATTTGAGATACAGTTGAGACTGTCTTATGTGACTTTCCAAGGGACCATCACAAAAAAGTCACATAAGACAGGGAGTTAGTTAAGGCAGGTCCAAGTTCATCCGCAACATCACTGTACAAAAATCTGTCTTTAATTGTCTGTAAATTTATTCTTCATTATAAATATATCAATTACCTGATTTTCAAAAAAAATAAATCAAATATAATAATAAAACAAAAATAAAACAAAAAAATGAAAAATTAAATAATTTTTTTAAAATTAGAAATCATTTAGATCTGGTTATAAATTACAAGCAGACATACATTGATGTTTGGTTTTAAACTTTGTTCAAGAAAAAAATTCTATCTGGAGGGGGTGCAATTTTGGGTTAAAAATCTAATTTTTTTTTTTTGTAATTAAAATAAATATTTGTGTGTCATGGTTTTTCAGGCTTGAAAAAGAAAAATACAAAAATCACACTTGTCTGAAAACAACCATTGCAAAATAATTGCAGATGTTGTGTAAATTAAAAAAACATTACTACTGTACAGTAGAGGTAACATTTTAAAACTTGGACTTTATTTTGCTGAATTTTACAAATCTACTGTACACTGCTACCAAATGGCGGCCATTACAGAAGCCCAAGTTGTTTGCATTTGTTTTTACAAGACTTTTTGGTGTTATGAGAAAAATATAGAAAAAACATATAGGGTTTCTAACTTTGGGATGGCAGTTATAATGACTGTTTACTCCTATCAAAGAACGAAATTATGTTTGGTCGTAAATGCCATGTACAAAACAAGAAGAGATCGAGTCACCCATGCCAAGCCATAGGATGATATGGTAGGCAAAATAAAACAATTTATTTAACATGTTCCCTTATTAATTGTCAATGTTTACCATTGATTAGTATGGAGAAATATCTGAATGATATCTAGCCTTTTTAATAGTTTAAGGCAAAATTTTGTGGAAAAAAAAACAATCTTTCATGATCCGTCAAAACTGGTCACACAGTAATGTACTCTTATCGTAGTCAACAGTCAATGTTTAGTTCGATGTTCACACCTCTTTATCTATTATAATTATGGCCTCAGGCGAATGGAAAGTCGCTCAAGACAGACTTTTTATGATGTTTGGGTTGTAAAAACATGGTCGCTTGTCACGTAAGACAGGGAGTCGCTGAAAACAGACCCATTATATAGCAAAATACGTTGGGGGGGGGGGGGGGTCTAAAGTAAGGTCTCATAAGACAGGGAGTCGCTACATACAGGGGGTTGCTCAGGCAGTCTCGACTGTATATATGATTTTCAATTTCTATTTGGCACAGGACCGGTCAGCCATGGTTCAGCACAAAGGACATGAGTTTATACCTTTACATTTTCGTACCCCAACTAATTGTGATGCGTGTAACAAGGCGGTCTGGCATGTACTACATCCACCACAGGCTTTGGAGTGTAAACGTGAGTAGTTAGCATTTCTCTTGGCAGTAGGTATGTTGTTACAAAAATCAGAACTCTCTCAATGGAGGTGTAATACATTGAGATGGTTTTTTCCAGTAGTTAATTACTGAATCAATTTAAACTTTGATCTTATTACTTAGTGTTTAAGAATCAGTTGTTTTCTAAATGCTCGGTTGTTGTGAAGATAAATTTTTGGTATCTATGTTTGAATCTGATGTTTTGCTAATGCTAGTGTAAACCTGTATGTATGTGTTCCAGGCTGCCACATCAAAGTGCACAAAGACCACTACGACAGAAACGAGGAGTTTGTAGGATACTGTAAAGGTAAGAAGTGTAGCTTGATTTAAACTGAAAACTGGATTTGATAATTCAGAGTACAACAACCAATCTAATCATGTTACACTTATAATTCCCCTCCACTAGAATGTTCTACGATCTGCTTCATTACAAAATCTAACAACTCTATGTTCAGGGTCACCTCAGCATGACCCTTGGCCTAGAATCCTAACATCTTGGGACATTTTAGTAGCCTTAATGAGGAGTTAGATCTTATCTTTGGGCGTATCGTAGAGCATTGTAGTGGAGGGGATTTACAAGTCTGATTTTGATAAGATTGCAGTAGAAGAAAATGTAGGCTACTGAATGGTACAGGCAATGTTAAATGCACCAATGGAGATTGAAAGGCCCACTACCTTTCGGGAGCAAAACATAAAGGTTTGTTAAAAACATTTATAACATAAGAAAAGATATACCGATGGCCTAAGATGAGGTTACAACACCAAACATCTGCAAGATTTTCTGCGTAATAACAGTGGAGAGTAATTTTGCTGTTTTGCCGTCTGACGTAGTGATAATCAATTACAGTGCGGTATTTAGGACGACGGCGGGAAACATAAGACGACCCGCGTTATGAAAATAAAAATTTTATTTATTTTAATCAAATTGTTCAGAAGGTGATGATACGTGAAGTATTAACGGTAATTTAATAACTTTTGCCACTCTACAAAATTATTGATCTCGTTATATATTCTCATTTTAAAAATTAAAAGCTGTTCAGAAAGGTAGTGGGCCTTTAAGGGAAAAAAAATATTAAATTTCATAAATTGTTTGCACATCCTTCAATTACAACAGCATTGCATCTGATTACTTTTATTTCAAGTACATGTACTGTATATTAAATGTCATTTACAAAACCTGGTAAAGCTAATACAATTGTTATAAGTTACAACAGTACAATTGTAGTGAATGACCAAGACTCAATTATTTCAATGAAATTTATGCCTGGATTCCATAAGATCATCCTCGAGTCATAAAATGGAATTAGTTTAAAATTTGGTGAGGACAATGTAGTACATATACATGACAATAAGACATCTGTTAATATTTATTTAGAACTGGTGCAATGGAAGAACAATATAGCAAGAAAAAGTTTATACTGTCAGTATTGAATCCAATATTGTTGATTTCAGTAAACTACGACCAGAACATTCAGGCTAAGGAGATGTTGCTACTCGCTGAGACAATAGACAAACAGAAACACTGGGTGACACATCTGAGTAAAAAGATAACTAAGAAAGGAATAGTCAGTTCCGGAAATCTTGGGTAATTAGTTCAAACTTAAATCACTTTCAAGCAGATCTCCGACAGCATTAAGTGAAGTGAAAGTAAAAATAAGCCTTTCCATCCTTACATTCATTTTCATATACGGTTCTATTAAATAAAACTTCATAAACAATTTGGTTTTGCTCTGAAATACTACTCGTTTCTGATTTAACAATGATTTAGGAACTTTGCTATTTCTTTTCAAAGCACATCCCGTGGTACGAGACAGTACTCATCGTTTGGAATGCAACGCCAGATGGGAAATCAGAGATCGGCATCAACACTTCCCCCGAACACTCGGCCTGTGTGATGCATTATCATCCATATCATCATTTCATTGTCATATTTAAAAGAGAAATAGATTGTTTAAGATTGCATTTTCCTGATTTATTGGTCTCTGTCAATTCTAGGCTGATCTGGTTACTGTATGATTTTTACATTTTCCAACGAAATATTAGTCACCGTCCAGAGGTAAAGAAACTAAATTAATTCCGTAAATGCTCTTTAACTGAGCACTTCTAAATTATATTCTAGAACTGGCAATTTCAAAAGAATGTACAAGATGTAATTTAAAATAAGTATAACTTAAAATCTGTCTTGAATGTTGATAGAATTTGGTTTCTTTACCAAGCATAAAATAGGAAAACCTCATATTGAAAAAACCCTGGTTTTTTTCTATTCATTTAATTGTTTTATTAAATGAAAGTGTGATGAACCAGGATAACTTTCAAAATATCGATGTGGTTTGACCACGAGAAGAATAATTCCTCAAACACTGGTGATGGATTTGGAGTACATATTACTTTAGGCCAATTTTCTTCATGTTTCTTGAATATCTCGCTTTCTTTAAATGTCATGACATTTTTTACATCAAGATATACATGTTGTAACATGTAAATAAAATACCTGCTAGTTTTTCCCTCTATCCACCTCGCTACATTATAATGGAATGTCTTTATTTTCATGACTGACTTGTTTACACAGTTTTTACAGTGGTAGATTTTCCATCATAATTTATTTATTCCCTGATTATCATAGAATAAAATACTTTTGCACAATTAATAGAATGTAAATTTGCACTTTTCAGAAATACGTAAAATTGCAAAATATAGGCAGTCTTGAAAGTAAAGACTTTTATATATAGATATTATCCCATATAGCCAGTGTAAATAAATTAACCAGTCAGTATGTTTAAGTATGAATGCTACATTTGTATGAGTTACGAACAATTCTGCTGTATATAATTGTTTTCTGTGTTTCTGTCCCGTGTATATATGTGCTGTACATATGCTGTTAAATCTTCCGTTTGGAGAATCTGGTGACAGTGCTAGTGTATTGATTGTCCACATGCAAAAAATTCAAAACTCGTTCTGGATTTGAAAGTCCAGTTTAGTATGAGAATATGAAACCGTTATTCCAGGCTCTTGAATTTATAAATAGATATGTGATAACATCACATCATACAGTTCTTCCATCTGTTGTGCTATTTACTCTATGCTGTGTACATAAATGTTTTAACATTTTAAAATGACATCATTATTTGTTATGTTATACATTGTAAGAGAAAATTGCATCAATTTTCTACAAAATAATGGCATCTCTCATCAACCAATGACATAACATTAGATGCTGTCAGAAGGGCAGACAATTCTGCAAATTGAACCATTGTGAATAAAATAAAGGACAAGTGATGCATCAAATAATACCAATTATCATCATAATACAAGGCTTCCACTGTCTTCATCAGTACACAAATTTGTTTGGTGATGTCAATTTTAAAAAGAAAATCCTTATAAACCTTTTTTTCCCCTTAAAATATTGTTGTATTTCTTATGAATCTTTATTTGACCTTGTCTATAAAACCAGTTGGCTTAGCCCGACAGTTCCAGGTACAATCATCTACAGTTTAAAATACTGCCGAATCTCCCAAATTGTTGGAATAAGTGCAATATTATTGTTAGGAATATTTCACACTGAAGTTGAAGCTGCTGATAATGAAATATAAGACTATTGGTTTATACAGAGAAAATGTTTATTGAGCCAGTATGAATAAATACACAGCTTTCCCAGTGATTTTGTACTGATTTTCTACACAGTAGACTTCCCTGTTCCATTGCTTTGTGTGTACGATGTTATATGTGTCAGTGTACAAATTCAGATGTCATGTTTAAGATATAACCTCTAGTACTCTCACATATAAATATACTCATAAAAGCACTACTTACTTGTTAAGTTTGAAATAAAATTCAGAGTGTTTGTAACTATTAGATAAATTAATAATCAATGCATTCCATGATATCGTTTGTAATTAACCTATTTTTTTTCAACTTTCCCATTTGATTAGTCTAGATGGAACTTGATAACTTACTACTATATTAAAGTGCTAAGAAATATTGCAGAGTATCTATATTTTGGTTGTTGTTGACGTCTTACAACTGTGTTTGTGTAGTCATGCTTTAGACTTTGTTTGAATTTTTTAAATTTTGATATTAATTTAGTATTGTTTCAGCTTTGCTTTCGCAGGTATACAATTAAGTCAGTTGAGCTTTGTTTTAAACTTTGTTAAATCAATATAAGGAACAGCTAATGCTTTCGTTGAGAACAATAGAAGTGTCTAGATTAAGTGATGCAGTAATACTGGTGTGCAGTTTCCTTTTCTGCATTAAGTTCTCTCTCATCAAACATGTATTGTGTGGGAAAAGATAAAAACTAGGTACAGTAAATCTAAACCATTCCCAAGATTCTTAGGTTGACATATATAAAGTGTTTGAGGCATGTTTGTAAAAGCATTCGCCAATACATACCATATTCGACCCAATGTCTTATAAGTGCTCATTGCCCATTTTGAGGCCTCAATTTCAATTGCCCAGACATAAATAAAGACCAAAACTACATAAAACTGTAAAGATTTACAATGATTTGTTTTATCGACAACTTTTCATTGTAATTTTTTCAAATTTTTAAATGCCCTGAGTGCTTATTGGGTTGAAAACGGTATGTAAAATTTTGTCAGAGAAGGAATATTTTGTTTAGTCTTGATTTTAACAAAAACAAATCAATTTACCTTCACTACGTAGTAGTCAAAATTTCATGGTGAATTTAAAATTAGACTTGATCTTGACACTAATGTATGCTATATCTACGCCAGAACTCATTTGTTATAAGCCTAACATAGAGTAGATGCACAGGGACCTGACACATACTTTCATCTACACGGTCCATGAAATACATATTTATGGAATATGAGGCTTTAAGATTATGTCAGGACCTTGTGTGTAGTTAATGTTACAGTGGTTAGGAGGCTGAGCTTCACTAATGTGTTCACAGGGACTTGTTGCGTTACATTGTTGATAAATTATGGTGCTGCCACTGTTTATGTTGATATTATGTGTTATGTTTTGTTAGAGACACAATAGTTCAGTTCTTTCAGTCATTACTAAGTAAATATTGATACATTCAGATCCGTTCATGTTATATGACATTAATGGGGTGATAGTGGAAAAATGTTGTCAGCTGCACTCGGTGCTGGTTAGGGGGTGTTAAAGAGAGCGAAATTGTGTGTGCAAATGGAAAGTTTTACATGAACGAGAGCATGTATGTGTGTGAAAATGGGTAATTTTACATGAACAAGAGCATGAATGTATGGATTAACCCAATGTAGACATGATTTTTCCAAATATAGGTTGAGTGAATTTAGAATATGAAACCCCAGTTGGTATCCTTTGCTTCTTTTTACTGTAATTTGCTTCAAAGCTACGCTATGGCATCTCAAAGATGTCTGATTTATGCTACAGTATGATATCATCTGTATATAGAGGTCTAGAACTGAAAGGTCTACACAATGATGTAATTTTCTATTTGGTTCTGTTAATCTTGTTTTGTTATCGCAAATTTTGAGATCTTAGTCAACTTATTATCATATTTATCTCTATAATAAGTTGCTTGCTGAACATTTTCAGCCATAGTGGTTGTGACTTTTCTTGTGTTAACACTTTTATATGATCTTTCTTGATTACTGTTAAAATGTAGACTTGATGACTTTATATGGTAATACATGGGAAAAATAAGCTAGCTTAAAATAATTTCATCGAACTTCAAATATATTTCTTGAAAAAAGTTAGCTGTATTATATCTAAAAGTGTTTATTTGTTTGGTCAAATTTGAAAAACACTCTTCCTTTGTAAGTGCTAGCGTTAGAATTGATACAAACTTTGTTAGTCATGTGTATTCAGTGTCTTTCTCCTAGATAGATCCTGTCAAACACTCTTGGCTTGTGAAGTCAAAAGTATAAAAATTCTGGAAAGTTGCAAAACTGTGAATGTTCTTTAAAAATGACTTGATTTATAAGATAAAGCATATCTTTAAGGAACTCGGACTTCCTACCTGAGACATAGTAGGTGTGATTCAGAATCACATTATTTTACATCTCTTAGAAATCCACTGCTATCTATTCACTGCCCAACTTTGATTTTTTAGAGATTTTAAAATATTGTCATTATTAGCTAGAAAATATTTGAAAACACCCCCAAATCAACTATGTACTCTTGTCAATTTAGTTTTAAAGTGTCTTTTCTTATTATCATATCATCAATATTAACCATGAACATTTCAGGTATTTGATCTTCATACGAAAATAATTATAGGATAATTTTTGTGAAAGGGGAAATGGTTAGCCAATGATTAACTCAAATTGTATGATATAATAACATGTAAATAATTATTTACCTTATACCGTAATATTAAGAAACTTAAACTACGTCATGATGACCTTTAAAGGGGATAATGGAACAAAGATCAAAGGTCACACTAAATGTGTTTGTCTCATTAGCCTGCGGTTAAGACTAGATAGGTGATTTGTACATAGATAAGTTATTTACTACTTACACAAGCATGCCAGTGCTTAGGTGTTACCAATACAGTCATTTATCTTCTCATGTATATTGTATAGGAGTTCTGAAAACAATTATGTGATATACACACCATTTAAAACCAATTTAACAATACATGTCATACCGTGCTAATAACATGTATGGTTGCTGAAGCAAAAAGTGCCTAAGATTAGTGCACCATTTATATTAAAATATTAATGATAAGGTTGTTTGCTTGTTGTTTATTATACCAAGAGCAACGATTTACTTGAATATTCAGGAAATCGAGCATTCATTTGAGTTTGAGCTTTGATATATTAATGAATCTATGAAATTGTATAAAAGTAGGTTTGGAAGAATATCCCTTTTCATACATATTCCTATCTTTACATTTCAAGGCAAAATAATCCATAACACTCATCAACGTATGTAGGTATCGCTTGGTAGGCGAAAGTGACATATTCTCTCTTGCTGCATTTCCAAACACTGACGTTACTTGGTCAGTTTATATTGCTATGTAGCACTATCCTCCAGGGACTACTATCACTGGAGTTATATCCACCCTTTGGCTAAGTCATTAAAACTAATCCACTCTTTGACTAGGTCATTAAAACTGAAGGCATATCAGGAGAAAGAGAAATGATCAATCACATGCTTACAGACTTCCTAAGATTGCAGAGAGCCACCTCCAACTTCAAAGCCATACTGTGTACAGTTATTCGATTCGTTTCATGTATATGAAAGGGCCGAACTACCTGTTTATCATGTTGTATACAGAGCCTTCAATTTTGCTATGACAGTCCAGGCTTTTTCAGATTTGCTATGATTAAAATATGGTTCAGGGATGGATTTAATGAGAGTGTTAGTAATCACTGTAATATTGAGGATGATATAGCTCCTAAATTAAAAAATGTAATGAAGTGACTGCCAAGAGGATGGGTGGAGGAATGCAAACACGTCAGCCATAGCCTTGAGGAAACCATCAGGGAAGGTCTGGCAGCAGCTGGTATCGTTATTACTGATAGGCGGGTGACAAAAAGATGTATAGCCAGTATAATAAGCATTTCTCAGGAAACCCCATGGTAGCTAGATATTCGAGAGAAGAACAGAAGTGCACCTAACACACTTTGTCTGGTGCTAATCTGAATCTTATTAGAGGTACATCCTCCCTCTAGCTTTCGTCATAAATCTTGCTAACAAGAGTCCAAAATAACAATCTCAAAGGAAGTATCATTGTTCATTCCAACATTTCCATCAGCTAGTGCAAGGTTATGGCCTTGATGGGGTGGTTATTACAACGGTAGATGATCTCCAAAAGGGACCACCATTGACACATACTATGTAGTGAAAATACTGAACTCTAGCACCGCAGAAAATGTAGTAAACGGTGTGATGTTCCACCAGGACAATGCCCCGTTCACTAGTCTACAATATGCCATGGCTTCTATCAACGACTGGCTTCAAATTGATTGGATGTCCGCATTATTCACTATTCCATCCTACTTGCTTCTGTTTCCAAACCTATAATGTGTAGGATTTGGCGAATGGTCAAGAAAAGATCTTTTATAAAATTGGCACTATGACCCTTAAACATTGAAACATTGCTGCCAAACTTGTGGAACTGCCATGTTTTGTCATTGTTTGTTTTACGGACACTGTTCAAAGCTTTAAACGGACCTAATCTGGAGCAAGTAACACTCCATCCATATCTTGGTCTTAACCTTGCGGACGATTTGAAATGGGACACTCATATCACAAAAATTGTAAAAAAAAAATAGTTCAACATTAGGCTTTCTGGAACGGAACCTGAAACATTGCATTATAGATACATGCAAAAAATAGCACATATTTCACTGGTGCGTCCCATTCTTGAGTACTCGTTTGCAACAACTTCAAGCCCCGGGAGGAAGGATCATCACAAGAATGCCAGAGGATCTGAAACTATCATCACTGCTGACCCATCCGAGATGAGTACCTAACAAAACGACGACACACAATCATCCACACAAATATGTACTGATACATATAGTGCTCCTATGAAAATACGTTTTTATTTTCGATTAGTCTTTATAATGGTTACAATTATTTCTATGTGTCTTTCTTCTATTTCACATTTCATTTCGTGTGAATCTCATGGCCTCTACCTATGTATTAGTCTAGGACGATGCATGAGCAATACATTTGTGGTCATTTGATTAATAACATACTACAAGTAACAAACTATTGTTGTTTGCAAATAAGTCTATAGTAGATATAACAGCTAGTGTTATCAGAAACTTTATGTTGTGATACTTATTATTTAAAAACGTTAACCTCCATGTCGAACCAGTCTGATACAATGTGTTTGCCTAGTCTGCTAAACCTGCCAAGAAGATTTTTTTATGCCTATTGATACCTATATATTAGAAGAAAAAATAATTGAAAAAAAAAGAAGAAGATACAAAAAACCTAAAAATACTGGCAGGATTAGCGAACTAGTGTGTGCCTATCTTTGAACGCAGCCTTCTAACTCCAGACGTGTTTGAAATAATGAAACACCGTGTTGTTTATTTTCTAAATTTTGAAGTTTTTGTCGGGAGACATGTATCGGATATTTGTTGGAGTTATAAAGACTGAAATGCATCGCGTTACCAAACAAAATATTACCTTGTTTATGTCTTCGAAAAATGAAACAAATGCTTCGAATACAATACTAGCACATCTTTAATTATTTTATATCTTTACTTTTACAAAATAATTTCGTATGTCATCATCAAAATAAAAATGAGAAAATACAATATTCATAACGTGATCGTAAATCCACACGTGATATACAGCAATATATAAATCAAAAGAAGTTTGAGCCAGTCCATTTTTGCGTATATAACTTATTTATACACGGCACTGAGATTGGCAATGGTAATTATAAATGTTCATAACGAAGTCCTAATTTTGTGGTTCCTTATTCGTTTGCCTCTCCATCCATATCCGTAGACATTGGTCCTGTTTGGCTGTAGAACCATTTACCAAATGTGCCCGTGCGGTTGTGTCCGACAGTTCCAGGATAGCTCCCGGCAAAACATACTCCTCGGCTGACACCACGGTGCATGGGGTTCGAAACCCGCGCGCAGCGCCTGGACGAACTCTCTTGTCACTGGAAATTTCACTAATGCAAAAGTCTTGGCCAGTTTTCAATTGAATTCTATTGTCATTAGAGAGCGATGACAAAAGTTTTGGTTTGTCCACTCCGTCAATTACAGCCTGCATGTCCTGTTCCAGTTTCCGGACGTCTGCAGTGATGTTAGTAAATTGGTTCTCGCTGACGGGTTTCCTAGGACCTTTGGCAGCCTGTGGTCTAGAATTGGTCGCCCTCAAGCAAGACTCGATCTTCCACATTTTGATTTTTTCTTCTATAACTTGCAAGCATGTCTCGTCATCATCATCCTGGTTGTTGTCGGCAACCAAACCTCTTGTCAAAGATATTTCATCTGATATGTTTTGTTGTAAAACTTCTGACATATTAATTTCTTGTTTCGACTTTGGTCTTGTTCCATTTGGCTTTCCATCTCTTGGAGATTTGCTTAAAATTTCCGATACGTTTTGAATACGGGAAGATGTTCTTGAGTCTGGTTTATCTACAATTTTTCCTATTCTCCATCGTCTCCACCTCAAAGTTAACTTCCTTCTTTTGTTGCGACCAAACGCAGAGAGTAAATTCCTCGATTCTGTGCAACCCATCTTTAACTACAGATTTGCAGATTGGTAAACATGGAAGTTGCGCGATCCCGAAATGCACAAATTGGGTTATTGTGACGTCATACTTATTGTACGTCATAAAACATGTGCCGTGAGGATTATCTAGTATCATCGTTTTTACTACAATTTATAATGTACAGATGTGTGACAAACTAAATTTCAAAAATTTGATTTGACTATATAATCTTACTTTTTCTTAAAACTTTCTCTGAACTTGTAAATGTGCCAATTTTAAGAAAACTTTACTAAGTGAAAATTAATGCTGTTGATTCACCATTCAATTACACATACATATTTCTTTCTGTTACCTGTGATCAGAAAAAAACCCCAAAGAAACTAAATATAACATATGTTTCGTCGATGTAATTATGTGAAGAAAACCTTAACAATTTCTTAATTTCGCAAAAGAAAGTTTAAAATACAAAGATTATTTAGCAAAATTTAGCATTGAGAATTAAATTAATCCATAACTGAGAGCTTTTTTACAGCGCTAAATTTTGTATTGAAATGTATTTCCGGTATCGAACCACCGAAATGCGCTGGTTTCGTTAAATCGTTATTTTCGCGTTTGCGCTAAAACCATGCCAAAATAAGTGCGCTTACAGTTTGGGAAACCGTAATTAATATAGAATCTAGTTGCTTTGAGACGCCAAACAGAAAACGAACCTATTGATGATACTAAAATTAATCCAACAGTCTCTGGGTGCCCATTACAATGTAATTCAAAATCAAATGATAGTATAGTACAATAACAACACCAGAATTTAACAGTTGGCACTTTTGATTTATGGACTTAACAATGTAAATAGCCATGATATTGATATATTCCGGCGTGTGAACAAAAATGATGGAAAGTCGTATATTCACGAGATTTCATATTTTAGCGTTTATTTTTTTTTTTTTTTTTTTTTTTTACGGGAACGGCAATGGGCTATAGTAAACTTGATAACATGAATGAAATGCATTTATTTACTTGATGTTACTTGATGTTAATCCATTTTAAACGACCCGGAATAAAATCAGGTTTAAATTAAAACGTGTCGATATCAATCGCGAAATTAACTTCTCGCTGAAATCAGCATCTTTACAGTAAGTATTACATTTATATATGACCAAGCCCGGCGGCCCCAGGGACCGGGTCCTAACATGCGATTGAACCCTTTTCTTGAACTTTAGATAATGGTCATCTAATTATCTGCAGGCTGATATAAACACTATTGTAGATCCGTTTCTACACACACTTGAGACTCTTCCAGTTCATGTTCAACGGGAAAAGCTATACGCGAAAATTTGATCCACACAAATAAATACAACATAGTATAAGATATACAGTGTTTGTTTACTGTATCCTATACTTTTTTTTCTTTAACTTTTTCACAAAACATTATTTTTTTCGTGTTACAGAATTTTTTGTACGCTGATATGAGATACTATTTATTTCCTTATTGTATTTTGTGATCTATTTTACTAATAAAGGGCATTTTAAAGTAAGTTTAACCCAATCAATCAATTGAATCGATTATTTCTTTATCCACTTGTGTATAATAGACCTAGAATCTAGTAGTAAGCTAGGACATGTACGCATTCGGACCCGCGTGAGTTACTTCCCTTGTAGAGATCTTCAGTGTTGGAAGACACAATGATTGGCCAGCGCCTTTGGGAAATTCAAGTTGTATCTTGAAGAAATGTTGTAAACATTTCATTGATATGTGATCCATGCAGACAGCATTGATCCCAACCCTTTGCAGTTTAATGCTAACGAGGGTTTTGATTGCATTTACATTGGATACATCTAAATTGATCACGAGATATATATATTAATAGAGAAGAACAGGGAGTTGCTACGCACGCTGGCAGCTGGTTAAAAAACAAGATATGTCGTAAGTTGATGTCACTGTATATGTTTAAGGCCTTACTGAATTGATCCGCCGTTACATTAAACATGTGTGCATCAATTTACCGAAGCATGCTTTATTCTAGCATAAGCAAACATTATTTGTGAAGATGCAGCTAAAAGTTCCTACATTATTTTAGGACAGATTCTTTCAAACTTTGGAATGTCAACTGAATTTCGGCCTTTAAATTTCTAGATATCGCATCACTTGTTGCTCTTGTGAAATAGGCGCTTCAGCTTGATAAAAAATATTTCATCTGAAACCTCAAAAAAGTTAAATTTAAAATGTGCATAACCATATTCAGTGGTCATCAATTTGAATGCATTCAATTTTATGCATTTAAATTTAATTTTGACCAATAGGCAGTTATATCTGTATCGGGATCTGACTTGGTCTATCTTCTGTGCCTTTTCGGACCACAGGAAAGTTCTGATTAAGTAGGTGGTTTTTACACAGAAGTAATTGCTTTTAAGTTTTGTTTTTTGTTTTTGTAAGTTTACATATCATTTATGTCTGTTTTAAGGGATACAAAACCTAAGAAAAAGAAAAGGAAGCAAAAACAGCGCTTGCTGCCAGAAGAGGGAGGTGAGGAAGCTGATGGAATAGCCAATCCTATATTAGTAGGTTACCTTTTTAGCTGATGGAATATACTAACTAAATGTATTACTGCTGAGGTTGGGATGTTACAAAATCTTAACCCTTGATTGAGATAACCCAATTTTGATCACTTATAGGTAATTGATTTTTTTCTTGCATCTCTAAGATATAATAAAACCCATCTATACACGTGTTCAGAGTGCAAAATTATCCTTTCTTGGTCCTCCTGGTTCAAAGACAATTAACCATTTTATCTGCGCTTTGTATTCAGTCATTCTGTGTAAAACTATAGTTCGCGGTTATATCAAAGAAAGACAATGATCAATCAGTACGTGTATACTGTTTTAATAATTAAAAACAACAACCAAACAATGCACGGTAAAAGACTGAATGCACATATTTCGCGAGTATGACATCACATGTGCGGACTGTTACATGATTGAATGGGGTAAAATTCCACCAACAATCACGTAAAGGTACCAGACAGATTGGACAAGATAGAAAAATCTAGCACAAGGAATCATGTGAGAGTTCCTTGTCCGAGATGGGAGAATACTATAATCCGATTTTTTGTATATGTATAAGGGGAAAAAAAGATATTTTATATGTACATGTAGTGATATTTACATGTGTTCTATTAGACTATTACAGGTCTTATCTGGAAAGTACTTTTAAATGTCAGACCATTCATTATTTATCTAATCAAAAGTTATTCTGGGAGTAATTCGTTTGTAAAGTATCCAGACAGTAATTATTTGGAAAACACATAAGTGCTTTTCATTAATACTGATTTAGTCTGTCTATGGTAATGCTTGAGCTTGATTAACTCATATTTAGATATTTGTAATGTTCTTAAGTCATCTGTTTCCTTTGGCCAAATAAAAACTATTCTTGTTTCTGGTAACACCCTTTAAAAATGAAGGGTCGGAAGGTTGGGATTTTTTTTTTTAATATTTTCTTCTCTTCTTCCCAGTCTTGCAGTGAAAAACTGAAGTAGACTTTATTCAACCTTATATAAACCATGGATTTGATTCCCAGGAGACTATTGGTGTCTGAGATTTACAGAATTTGTACCAAAATTGTGGATTTTGTGAAAAACCAAACAAAATTTAGGTTGTTATTTGTTTGCTTGAGGACAAAACTGATAAAATGTTTTTGAGTAGGTACTGATTTTATAGGGTCGGTCGGGTTACCAGAAACACAAATATTAATTTTTTGTTTTTCTGATAAATGTTATGTTTTTGTTCAGACAGGTGAAGAATCTGACACAGGATTGGTTTACAGTGGAGGAGAAACATCAGGAGGGGAGGTAATTCAGAAATCATTCTCTTTTACACAAAATCTCTCTAATCCATTAAAACTGATGTCTTTCACCACTAAATTCCCTTTTTATATTTGTTTTCCTTATTTTATTACGTAACTGCATAAATATAATACATGCACATTAGTTGCAAGTGATACTCTGTTCAAAGTCTGCTTTATTTATTAATAATTTCTAGAATATTCTAAAATGCCAATAGTTTGGTTATTAACTCTTTACTTACTTTTGTTCATGTTTTCCTTCTTTATTTTAAAAGTTCTGACATATTTACATAAATATGCTTGTGTATATACATATGTATAACATATCAAATTCTTATTTACAGACTGCAGAAGACATTGAAGAAGCAGAAAATCTTGCCCAGGATTTGAAATCAAAACATGCACAAAAACAACGAGAGGTATGTTTCTGGTAGACTGGTAGTGTATATTGCAAAATTTAAAACAAAAAAATAGAAGATATACACTAAAAATGTGTGAATGTTATGAGCTATATCAGCTGGTTCCAAGGTGATTGTAAATACCTTATTATATTTGAATTATTTCTATCTTTGCATTTTACAGAGTTATCTCCCTTTTGGGTAGGGTCAATAGGAGCAAAGTTTGACATAATTTTCTCTGTAAAATATGACGTTACAATCATAAAAACATGCCATAACAATTAGCACCTACTCGCAAGGGCAGATAAATCTGTGATATGCAAATACAGAATATCATTAACTTTGAATTAAATTTACAGAAGTAGTACCCCTTTGTACTATATCAGGTGTTAAGGCCTCTTAGCTTACTTCATTGTCAGTAGAAAACATTACAAAGTCCAAGATACTGAAGTTTTTTGTCATGATTTGTGGGACTGGTTCAAAAGATTCTATTATATAGATCAAATTTGATTTCAGTTGTCAGACGTTGTATCACCCAAAGATGATGTGGCCAAAGAGTTACGTAACATCAAGAAGAAAAGCAAGGAAAAAGTAGAAGAAACAATCCGCCAAGAACAAGAAGAGAGTGCTGCTGAGGAAACGACCGTCCTGCAGACTGCCACCGAGGTGGGCGAGGATGGTACCCTTCCTATGCCTGAGGGAGAGGAAACTGGCGAGGGGATACCCACCTTAGAGGGGGAGGAGATACCAACATTACCCGAGGGAGAGGAGGATGAGGAAGAAAGTAAAGTAAAAAAACTAAAAAAGAAGAAAAAAACTGAAGAATCTGAAAGTAAGTGCAAAGTATATTTTTTTTAAATCCCAGATATGAACTTCTAATATGCTTGACCAATAATAGAAGGCACTCTGTAACACAGATAAATGTACAAAATTTGACTGAGTAAAGGAAATTGTTTTGAAATTTTGGTTGCTAACTTATTTTGATCGCAATCTGATTAAAATCATTCTGTCAATTGCTTGTTTATTACCACTGGGGCACAGCTCATAATTATGTACTTACAAAACAAAGCTAAGAATAGAGGATTTTAATCAGGTTGCTTATGATCCATTTGTCATTGTGGATTTCTGAATACTGATGCTTGTCATTGTCGGTGAAGTTTATAAATTCCAATAAAGAATGATTTCACTGATCTGGTATAATTGTTTTTCCCTTAGTTACTCCTCTGACCCAGGAGGGAGAGGAGGAAACTAAGCCAGAGGAACCCGCCCCTCCCAAACCTCCTGAAGAAGACACTAAAACGTCCAGAGGAAAGAGTCTTAAGGATCGTCTGAAGAACAGATTACAAAAGGCTAAGGTATGTACAACATGTCATTGGTGTGTTATTGATGGGAGCAAGTCGGATAAAGACACAGAATGGCTTGAATTACAAAATTACTTTATTAGGTCTTCGAATTATAAAATAAAAATTGTCTAAATGATTTAGAAAAATGATTATTTAGGGGCATTTATATTACTCAGTCAATAAGGTATTATGCTTGAATAACCTTAAAATGATTGTTGATTTCTTTTATATTTGATTTTGAATACACTATTTTGGAAAGGTTTTCACTGATGTTATGTATACCTGCAGCAGGAGTATTATCCTGATTTGAAAAAAAATGTTCTAATTTTACTAATTTTATTCCATAGGAAACTGCAGTGTCTGAGGTTCAGGAAAAGGAGAGGGAAGAGCGGCGCGAGAAACGACTAAAGCGTGACCAACAAGTTACTCGATTTGATACAGAGGTAAAATTCTTAATATAACTGTTTTATTTGCTTAATCCTGGTTTGTAGAGCTGGATCGGGTTGATCAGCCAGTCTTTCAAAGATTTCAATAAGGAACCAATATTTAGTACAACTTTTATAATTATAATAGAACCTGTTGTTTTGCAATTACCAACATATTTTACATTTAGAAATAAATTAGAATCAAGGGAATTTTGGTATAATTTACAAGTATGTCTTAAGGCATGCTTAATTTTGTTCTATTCCTTAGGAATTGAAGAGATTCTTTTTTAAAAGTCTTTATTTCTGCTTTAAAGTGTCTTGCTTTATATGCCAGCATAAAATTTTTTTTACGTTTGGCTATCAGCAATTTCATTTCATTTCAACAAATTTCATTGCAAATAATATGCAAATGGATTTGGCAACAGGCAAAGCCTATTTTAGCCATCTCCAAAAAAAATCCGGTATAGTACAATTATCAACAAAATATTTTAACATTTAACATTACATTATGAATGAATATTATTATTAGTGTATCTCCCCAGCCTATCATAGTAGAAAAATCTAAAAAAATCTTTTAGTTTCAGATATATATTCTGATATGCATTGCAGTAGATATGTAATTTTTTCCTTCAATACAATTGTCACAGCCATGCAGTAGAGTTTTTGTGTTAAAATGTGAGTGGGGATTATTAGAGTTATGTATTTTGGTTCTGAGTGATGATCAGCAATATTGATATAAATATGATATCTTAGTTATATGATTATGTCTTTAGATAGAAAACATTGAACAGACTATCAAAATCTTCCGTGAGGTAATGACAAATGTTTAAAGACATTTAACAACATTTTCTGGTACATTTATAGAGAGTATATCATATATCTGATAAATATGTAATTTAAAGAGACTCAAATACTGATGTGTAACTGTTTTAGCTTTATACAAAAAAGAGTTCTTACTATTTACTAATTTTCTGAAATTCCATTAAGTTGGAAAATTCGGCCAAGTCCTTGATAATCCAGTGCATTGTTACGATTACATCTATGACAAGAATGTACGTATGATCAAAGCGTCTGGGGTATCAAGGATTGGGAGCACTGAGACCAAGAAATAAACTGGGATTTTTTAGTTGCATGAAAATAATGTACCAGAATTTTGTTTTCAAATTGTTTTTACAGTTTAATTTCTTTTTAGTTTCGAAAGTACAATGGGAAAGGTGTGATTTGATGAAAAGTTTGTTGAATCACATCACATATTCGGACTGTTTGACATTTGTTATTTTTTTAGTTTATAATTTTGAATTGTTTTTATATGTTTGTTACAAATTTTGATGTGACATATTATGGTGTGGTTCAGTCAGTCTATCAAACACCTTCAAATGAAGATGTGTTTTTCTGAATAGCAATTTGTTTACAAATGTTGTGCTATCTTTTTGGGGTATCATTAAGTTTTATAAGTTTGGTAAAATCCTTTGAAATTGTTGGAGAAATAGTATGGACATTGGTAAGAAGCGCACAATTTTATATTGTATATCTGATTTGTATGACCATATTGAAATGTAATGATGAAAATTTGGAATCTATTGTATTGACTTTCAGACCCAACTTTCTTTCAAAGTTTAATTATTTAACGGTTTTTAAACAAGAAAACTATAGACTTTTCATTATTTTTATTTAAACCTTTCAGTATGATGAAGCCGAAATGGAAAGATTAGAAGAAAGATCAAGACAAGTGAGAATGCGTCTGAAAAAACTAAATCAACAACCATCATCTGAACGGGTAGGTAGAGAATGACTAGATAGCTAAATGTTTAGGTCTAGATTAAAAACTTTGTTGCTTTACCAAGTTATCAATATGGGATAATGTCTTGGTAAAGTGAAAAAGTTTTATTATATCTTGCACCATAATATCATGGTATAGTCATATATCCAATGTATTTTGATATATATATATTCCCTGCTATATATTCCTGTTATATATTATCTTAAATTACTAATAACCTTGAATGGAACCTGTCTTATCTGACACATATCCCAAAGTACACAAATCTGCTTGAAGTTTATTATGTCCAGATTAGGAGGTTGGATTATTGGGGTGTCAGAATAGACAGGTTTCATTGTTTATATGTAAGCCTCTTAGACACATGATATTTAAGATAAAATTGCTGTAAATGTGCCACACTATTTTTGTTAAAATCAAAGTTTAGTGGAACAGTAATCTTTAATGTGATGAGGATTTTGTACAATGATATTTTAGCCAGTAAAAACTTTAAAGTATAAACTTGGCACAAGTATAGTTTTCACAGGTACTTTTTGGGGCTGGAAATGCTGAAAAAATACTTATTCCAGCATAATTTACGCATAAAAAATTTGGGCAAAAAAGGATGTCCAGGAAGTCCCAAAAGAGACGATTTATTATTAATCACACATGATCCTTTACGATTGGTATCAATAAGAAACAACAATATCTTTTTTAAAATGCACTTTTCAATTTCAACCTTAGTTTTCTTTACAATAATGATAATTATTCAGAACACATTAAAAATGACCTTATGATTATGCATATTATCTTTTTTTAGCCCACCATCATCAGATGGTGGGCTATTCAAATCGCCTTTCGTCCGTGGTCCTTCCGTCTGTTCTTCCGTCCGTCCTTCCGTCTGTCCTTCCGTCTGTCCTTCCGTCCGTCCTTCCGTCCGTTAACAATTCTTGTTACCGCTATTTCTCAGAAATTACTTAAGGGATCTTTCTCAAATTTCATATGTCGGTTCCCTTAGGACCCTCGTTGTGCATATTGCATTTTGGGACCGATCGATGAACAAGATGGCCGACAGGCGGCCATCTTTGATTTTGATAGTTAAAGTTTGTTACCGCTATTTCTCAAAAAGTACTGAAGGGATCTTTCTCAAATTTCATATATAGGTTCCCCTAGGGCCCTAGTTGTGCATGTTGCATTTTGGGACCGATCGGTGAACAAGATGGCCGCTAGGCAGCCATCTTGGATTTTGATAGTTAAAGTTTGTTACCGCTATTTCTCAAAAAGTGCTAAAGGGATCTTTCTCAAATTTCATATACAGGTTCCCCTAGGACCTTAGTTGTGCATATTGCATTTTGGGACCGACTGGTCAACAAGATGGTCGACAGGCGGCCATCTTGGATTTTAATGGTTAAAGTTTGTTACCACTATTTCTCAAAAAGTGCTAAAGGGATCTTTCTCAAATTTCATATACAGGTTCCCCTAGGACCCTAATTGTGCAAATTGCATTTTGGGACCGATCGGAAACAAGATGACCGAATGACGGCCATCTTGGATTTTGATAGTTAAAGTTTGTTATCAATATTTCTCAAAAAGTACTGAAGGGATCTTTCTCAAATTCCATGCATAGTTTCCCCTTGTACCCTAGTTGTGCATAGTACATTTAAGGACTGATCCATAATGCCTTTCGGCACTGATTGGTAAACAAGATGGCAAACCGGCCGCCATCTTAGATTTCATTGTTGAAGTTTGTTACCACTATGTCTTAGAAAGTACTATAGCGATCTGTTTCAAATTTTATATGTAGTGTGTTTGAACAAGTTTGAAAAGCAGGGAAAAGATCCCTCTTTCCATTGTCAGACATAGATCATTCTTTGGTGGGCGCCAAGATCCCTCTGGGATCTCTTGGTTTTTTTTGGGTTTTTTTTCATTATTGTAAAAATTTAGTCTTATGTGTTACTTCTTCTGTCATACAATATAAATGTTATATTTTGCTATTTTGCATGACTTGATGTATCCTAAATACATGTATGTAGTATATGAATGTTTTTTTTTCTGTATATTTGATTCCCTTGTATTTAACCTTGACTGCTATTTTAGAGGAAACAAATATTGGAATCCAAGGTAACGTGCTAGTGTGATAGGCGCACACTGTTGTTTGTGTCCTGTTGTTTCCACCCAATGCTGATTGCTACCAAACACATCACATGGGTTTATACATTGCATGATATTCTGTTTTCATCAGTTATTTGTCATTTGTTGTTGTTTTAGCAGTTGAAATTCTTGAATTTTATCATAATTATAGAAAATAGTGTTTTTATATTATTACAAAAAAAGTGAAAAAATTTGTTAAACAAAAAAAACCATTTAAATTAAACTAGCCAATAATCTATAAAGAATTAATGAAAAACATGAAAAGAATGAATATGAATGATAATGTGAAGAAAAAAAAAAAATCTTTGTCTAATATCTGTCACTGTCAATGCTTAGATAGGGTCATTGCAGGAATTTACTCCCCTGATAGTCTTATTACAGACATAAGCTTACAAAAAAAATCTTTAAGAAATAAAGAATCTCTCTCAAGATTTTGCAACTTTCAAACTTTGATCAATTTTATTTCAAAGGTTTCCTGCACCGCTTACATTGAGATTTGAATGATATGCTTTGTCAATGTTCTTGAGCACATCACTGTTACAAGTACACGTTCTGTTGTGACAGACAAGATGACTTACAGATTCTCCATTTATTATAGATGTTTCTTAAAACAATGCCATTTACATTTAATTAGTGATAATTCATCATGAATTGACAAAAAAAGCATCTGTTCATGATTACGAACTTCAGGGAGTATTATCGATAATCATACAATACATGAGAGGAGAGGATGTGAGGGTTTGAGGGAGAGAAATCAAATGTAAATAGGAAAATCAATTTCTAAAAAGGGGTTCAAAGCAGAACTTGAGAATTAGATAGAAATATTGGTAAGTATAATTAGCACTTCTCTTTTTCTCCTCTTTGTTGACTATAACATGTCTTTGTTACTGTGGACCCTATTGTTGACACCAACATGCAGGCAATCAGTTTGTGATCCAAGTCATGGCTTACCTTTTGTCAGTAGTGATTTAAAATGGAGTGTAAATTACCTTACAGGAGATGTATCAAAGTTGGGTAAGACTGGGTGTTACTAATGTGTTGTGTATGGTCACTAAAATATTTAATGGAATAATAAATAATGATATTCTGAAAAAAGAGTAACTGTTATGGATGGCAAATGACGTTTCTAAAGAAAGGTTCCATATATATAATTAGTGATACCTGTAATTCATCATGAATTGAAAAAATATATATATGTTATTACATCCCATGAAATCTAAAGAATATTCTCATTTGTTTTTACATTACTGCAAATAAATTTTCAGAAGTTGTATTAATATCTGATATGTCTAAGTATGAAACATTGAGCTTTGTGAAAAGTTACTGCTGGTGATAGACAGTTATCTCCCTTTTGTCTAATTGATTACAGTGTGATAGAGTAACAATCTAATTAAAATTAGATTTGTAATTCCGCTCCCACTACGATACTCTACGTTACGATTCAATTGTATTGAAGTGTAACGTAGAGTATCGTAGTGGGAGCGGAATTACAAGTCTAATTTTAATTAGATTGGATAGAGTAATATCCCCCTGGTCTGAATGACTTCAGTGTATGTTGACCTTTGACCTCAGACTTTCCTTTTCTGTAGCCATTGTCTATGTATTGAACTTTGACTTATGACATTGTGTAACCTTAACCTTTTATATACACTAGGTGTCTTTTAGTTTAAAGTTTTGACCATGGTATTAATACAAATGAGTTTGTAGATGTTTGAGACAATGTGTAAGATTGACCTTTCAGGTTTTCACATAGACATGTCATATGAAACCTTGACCTTTTGATTAGCTATTAAAGAAAAAGAAAGCTTTTAGAACCTGCTCATTTGCTTCACATATATGCCATCAAATAGATATCAGTTTGCAGTGGAAAAAACCCCTAAAAACAAAACAGCATAATGCATATTATACATTGTAATTATATATGTGATTTTATTAAAATAAGTTTGACTAATCACCATGGAGTTATACTTACTTCAGAGTGTCATATTTGATTTATATTGTTGATAATACACATGTTATGAAATTTTATATGTAGAAAAATTATATTCAAAATGAAAGTTTAAACATTTCATACGCATAGCCATTATATACAGAAAGTTAATTTTTTCCCAAGTTGTCTGAAACCAAAACATGCCAGGAATTAAATACTACTGATGATTTACAAAATTTGATATTAGATTTGATTTGCATCATCACATTATGCTATCTTGAAATAGTATTAGTCTATATTTGGAATTTCAAAACAAAGAAAATCTAAAAATGATCTAACTTTTTTCATTGAAATCACTCACTGTTTTTCATCTGCAGTTTATTGTCATTTCTAGTCAACTCTATGTAAACTAAGTATCTATCATATCTATCATTTTTGTTTCCAGGGAATTTTTGTTCCCACAACTGAAGAAGCCTATGACTTTTTCACTCGAAACTTTGATCCTGAGCCTGATGAAGAAGAAAAGAAGGAAGAAGTTGAGGAAAAAGCTGATACAGAGAAGGATGAAAAAGAAGACAAAGACGAAGAGGAAGAGGCTGGTCCTAGTACTGAACCCAAGGAAGGGGAAGAAGGAGAGGAAGGAGCAGAAGGAGAGGAAGAGGTAGGGACAAATAAACATACACCAGGGCTTTAGGGGCAGAGGAGGGGAGGTAGGGACAAATAAACATACACCAGGGCTTTAGGGGCAGAGGAGGGGAGGTAGGGATGAATAAACATACACCAGGGCTTTAGGGGCAGAGGATCGGGGAAGAGGGGAAGTAGGGAAGAATAAACATACATCAGGGCTTTAGGGGCAGAGGGTGAGGGGAAAGGGGAGGTAGGGATGAATAAATATACATCATGGCTTTTGGGCAGAGGGTCGGGGAAGAGGGGAGGTAAGGATAATTAAACGTACATCATGGCTTTAGGGGCAGAGGTGAGGGGAGAGGGGAGGTAGGGAAGAAGAAACATACATCAGATTTTTAGGGGCAGGGGGTGGATGAGAGGGCAGGTAGGGATGAATAAATATACATTATGGCTTTAGGGGCAGTGGAGGGGAGGTAGGGATGAATTAACATACATCAGAGCTTTAGGGGGAGAGAGGGGTAGGGATGAATAAACATACATCAGGGCTTTAGGGGCAGAGGGTCAGGGAAGAGGGGAGGTAGGGATGAATAGAAATACATCAGGGCTTTAGGGGCAGAGGTTGAGGGGAAAGGGGAGGTAGGGATGAATAAGTATACATCATGGCTTTTGGGCAGAGGGTCGGGGAAGAGGGGAGGTAAGGATAATTAAACGTACATCATGGCTTTAGGGGCAGAGGTGAGGGGAGAGGGGAGGTAGGGAAGAAGAAACATACATCAGATTTTTAGGGGCAGGGGGTGGATGAGAGGGCAGGTAGGGATGAATAAATATACATTATGGCTTTAGGGGCAGTGGAGGGGAGGTAGGGATGAATTAACATACATCAGAGCTTTAGGGGGAGAGAGGGGTAGGGATGAATAAACATACATCAGGGCTTTAGGGGCAGAGGGTCAGGGAAGAGGGGAGGTAGGGATGAATAGAAATACATCAGGGCTTTAGGGGCAGAGGTTGAGGGGAAAGGGGAGGTAGGAATGAAGAAATGTATATCAGGGCTTTAGGGGCAGTGGGTCAGGGAGGTAGGGATGAATAAACATACATCCTTGCTTTAGGGGCAGAGGGTTAGGGGAAAGGGGAGGTTGTGACGGATTAACATACATCAGGGCTTTAGGGAGAGAGAGGGGTAGGAACAAATAAACAGGGATTTAGGAGGGGAAGAGTGGAAAATTTATTGAATAATAGACATTATATTAAGGGTGGGCTTTAGGAAGAAAGTTCAAGAGATTGGTCGGTGAGAGATAGTAAAGGTGTAAAGGGATGAATTGAAATATAATCATAAATATATATGCAGGATTAGAAAGACTGATCAGAAAAAAATAAAAAAAAATATTGTATTCAATCAGTTCTTCCATGAGTTCTGTTGTTAGTTCTGATGTGTCTCCCACATGTTCTCTGATGGGTGGTATGTATAATTTGATTATAGAGTTTCTATGTTACTTTAGCTTTTCTTACCATTTAGTGTGAACACCTTTGATAAACAGTTTACTCACACAAAGCTGATGTTTCTTTATGAATGTTTATCATTTAGGGTGACGAGGCCAAGAAAAAGAGGAAAGACAAAAGAAAAAAGGATAAAGAAACTGATGAAGGTTTGTTTTGTTTTTTTGAATTTCAAGATAAGCATACATGACTATACTGATCACACAAGATTGTGTTACTTGGCCAGACAGAATGTTTAATTAATTAATTCAGTTATTATGAAAGTTTAGAAATTGAATGAAACTAATTTGTACATTATTGGAGTTGACAAATTCTATTGAAATTTAGTGTTACATCTTGCCAGGAGGGATTTTCTGGTGACCTTTGATTTGACCTTGGTTTTACAGAGAAGACTCCACTTCTTGATGAGGTAATGGAGGACGACTTCAGTTTCCGTCCTGTTGTTGTCAGAGGAGCCGAGTTTCCGGACCCAATAGAGATGCAAAAGAAAGAGGCGGAACTGTACTTTGTACCCTCAGTAACTACAGGTAACTACAAAAACATCAACTGTTACTACAAGTATGCCACTATTTTTATTCCCGTCAACATCCCTGTAAAATTTTTGTAATGTGTGTATAACAAATCATGCTGATCTCCAAGTAATTTTGTTGATCTTTGTTGAGGTTTTTTATAACTGTGTTTTACTGTACAAGGTATAAATATACAAACTACATTTTGAACATGTAAAATATGTTTAAATAGATATACACAAAAATACTCATAGAATTTAACTGAATATGTATATTAACACACTAACATTATTTACAAATAACTACAAATAAACATATTACAATATCCATAAATGTTCAAAAGCAATATTCAAATAACCAAAAATAAACCATCACAATTAAGAGCCGACACCTCCGCAGAGTAAATGCAATCTGTATTTCAGAAAAGATCAAGCAGATCAGTAACAAAAACAATTGATTATTTGGGATGTTTTGATTTGTTTCCGTAGTGCCGTCAGAACAGAAGGTGTCAGAAGAGCAACAGCCACGGTTCCTAGAGGATGAGGGTTTCTATGTGGGGACACGACCTGATCCTTCAGGCTGGAATGTCAATAAAATGGAGCACAGACTCCTGAAGGAGCCAGATGTAAGTGTAGACGCAGGTTTAACTTGTATAAACTGAGTTACAGGTAGATATATTATTCTGATGGATGCACTTTTAACATGAAATTTTACGATATTTGTATCATTATACATAATGATAAACGTTTGATAATTTGATAAATACAAAATAAACAAGGTTTATAACAGTGAGTGATAAGTGATGTAAAACATTTTTATAGAAAACATTTTTATAGAAGTTAAACATTTTTATAGAAAACATTTTTATAGAAGTTAAACATTTTTATAGAAAACATTTTTATAAAAACATTTTTATAGAAAACATTTTTATAGAAGTTAAACATTTTTATAGAAGTATGGGAATGTTGAAAAAAATCATCACTGTGTTCATAGTTGATCATTATAGCATAAAAATGTGCTAATATATATATATTGTATCAAAATAAGATTTAGAAAAAACAATTCTTCTTGCTCAATGTGTATACTTATGTTTAATACCCATTTTTGAATCCATTTGATATGTAATATCACCATATGTTACCTCCAGGGTCATCGCTGGTTTGGTGAGGATGGACGGATGTTGGCCCTGCCAGACCCACTCCGCCCCACACCCTCCCGTCCCCCAGTACCGGAGGAGAAAGAACCCTACCTGGAGACTGTATTTAAAGGAGCCATCATGCGAGAGTTTGACAGTAAATATATCGATGGATCTGTTGACAACAGTGGATTTTATCAGCTTGATGTGGATATTAACTCCATATCCATGTCACACCACCACATGTACAGTCGCGAACACGTGCTCTCTACTCGACTACAGGAACTGTATAACATATATCTCAGTCGACAGATTAAAAACATGACAGAGTACCTTACAGAAAAGCTAAAGGCTCTCAAAAGTTCAACCCTGCATCTCAAAGATCACATGCTGGCACACAAGGTAAGAAATTTGAAATAAAACAAATACATAGAACAGTCAAAAAACTGTCTCAGTTGACTTCTAAGGGATGTAGGAAAAGTGGTCTTTATAGACAAATAGTCTTTATACACAGGTTGAAATGTTTGGGACCCTAGAAAAATTATCTTATTAAGCAGGTGGTTGCTTTGGCAGGTTTGACTGTAATTTGAGCAAAAGAAACCAATATTCTAAACAAAAGATTTAAATTTATAGCAAACATGCTAAAAAATGAAATGGTTAAATCCATGCAGTCCAAGAGTTTTATATTCTATGACTCAGACTCAACATGTAATGGTAGAGGGGCCAAATATTGTTTTCCATGTCTAATTCATTGCATTGTCTTCCATCACATCCCTTCCTACCCAGTTCCATTGCATTACTTCATATCTCAATTTCATATAAAACTGATGTCCTAAATATCTGATATTTCAAATATTCTTTATTATTAACAGACATAATGTTTTGTTTACAGTCAGAGCACAATTTTGCTGACCGTTCAAACTATGAAAGACGACTCCGGGATTACAAGTTAGAGACCAGGTTTGTATCAATAACCTATACTCTGTATTATAATTAATTTCATTAAAGGGGCAATTCAGTCTAAGAGAACATTAAAATTTGTACATATATCGGAGAAAACCCAGTTCTAATGGAAATTAGATCAGTCGGTTTTACTGTGATATGCCTGAAAAGCCCATGGTGGTGACATGTGTGTGAAATGTTCAAACTCTCTCGCTGTCCGCCATTACACACTGTGGTCAAACTTCTTGTATGCCGAACCCTGTCCCTTGCTCGTAGAGTAATGCAACTTTTGTCTAGAACTGTTCAAATCGCTCTGACAGTAGTGTGTTTACCTTATTAGGTGAATTGTCTTGCCAAAAAATCATTTGATCACCATCTTAGTGGTTATGTAGTTCATTTGTTTAACGTGCGTGACTTTGGCTCGGGTATTGGTACAGCGTCCATATGCATATTGTACCTGCTTAATCGTATTGATCAACGATTTGATATTTCAACGATATTAATTAAAATACTAAACAATGTTGAGGAATTTGTCAATGTTTTACGTTATATGTTTCATAAGAAATGTAGAACAATACATTTATGCTATATTTGGCTTCTTGGTTATATAAAATAATTAACCTGAGTGAATTGTCTCTTTAATCTTTAAGATTAGGAAAACAAAATATCTATTTCTATTTGACTTTGTTTTTCCTGTTCAATACTCCTTGCTGTTGTTTTTCCTGTTCAATACTCCTTGCTGTTGTTTTTCCTGTTTAATACTCCTTGCTGTTGTTTTTCCTGTTCAATACTCCTTGCTGTTGTTTTTCCTGTTCAATACTCCTTGCTGTTGTTTTTCCTGTTTAATACTCCTTGCCGTTCAGCATATATACAGTGTAACTTCCCTAAACCGATCATGGTCGGTGCATAGAATTTCTGCCAGTTTATAGAGGGTTTGGTGTAGAGAAGTGAACCGAATATCGATCATCACATCTGGATTTAATTGATCTGAACTCGTTTTCTACACTTGCCTATAATCATACATGTGCCTAGTGTTCGTAATAACTGATCAATATTATTGTTAATGTGAACGTTATCACATAAGACAGAATTATGTTTAAAATGAATAAAAAACAGCAATCTTGAATTTGGTACCTCTCATAAACGTTATTAATTACGTGAATGATTTTTGGGGTGCTCGTCTGCACTGACCTACATACAATAGGCTACTGATCGCTTAATCTTTGCGGTTAACTCTACTGTACCTTATGCGCCCATAAAGGGTATTCGCTCAGGTAAGGTTGGTTTGAGAAGTGTTTTTTAGTTTAATTTGACTATTCCAATCTCAAAATCGGTCTGGTATTTGAAATTGGGAGGGATCAGTTTTGGGAAGTTTTAATTACTATAAATAAAGAGGAATTAATTCCGTACATCACATCCGTAGTCGGTTTTAAGAGGGGATCGGTTTTGAGAAGGATCGGTTATGGGAAGTTACACTGTACATAGTCAAACCTGTCTATAAAGATCCCCCAAGGGACGACAAGAGAAAAGTGTCTCTGTAGAAAAGTTATCTTCATATGCAGGTCAAATTGTCTTATAAATGGTCATGTGGGAACCTAGAGAAAGATCATAATAAGCAAGTGGTCTTCAAACAGAGGTGGTCAGTAGGGCAGGTTTCTTTAGTGACAATTTGCCAAATTTAACTATCATATACCAGTAAATTATAACTAGAAGATATTATTTAGTTCAAAGTCTTTGATTGTCCAAAATTTGTACTATATTATTAGGTCATCTGACCGGAATGGTCAAGATGACCTATTGTCATCGTGCACCGTCCGTCGTCGTGCGCCATCCGCCATGCGTCGTGCGTTGTGCGTTGTGCGTAAACTTTTCCTTTCAATCACTACTAGTCAAAAAGTTCTTAATGGATTTTAACCAAATTTGGCCAGAAACATCCTTAGGGGAATCGGGAACAGATTTTGGATAAATAGTTACTCTGACTCCCCAGGGGCCTGAGGGGCAGGGCCCAATAGGGGAAATAGAGGAAAATTCCTTCAAAACGCTACTAGTCATACATTTCTTATTGGATTTTGACCAGATTTGGCCAGAAATATCTTTGGGGAAGGGAAACAGAGTTTGTATAAATGGTGACCCTGATCCCCCTGGGGCCTGAAGGGCAGGGCCCAATAGGGGAAATAGAGGAAAATTCCTTCAAAATACTACTAGTCATAAGGTTCTTATTGGATTTTGACCAAATTTGGTCAGAAACATTCCTAGGGAAAGGGGAACAGATTTTTTATAAATTGTGACTCTGACTCCCTGGGGCAGAATGGGCGGGGCCCAATAGGAAGAATTTTGTTAATTCTTTAAATTGCTACTTGTCAAAAAGTTTTGAACGGATCTTAACCAAAGAAGTAGATATGATAGGACCAGTATTTGGCCTTAAATTTTCAGGCCGAAAAATATTAACTCTGATCCACATCAATTTCACATCAATAAATACTCTCATACTTGCCATTCATCAAAACATAACTTTTTATAACCATGTACAAGATGTGCTCCACCTATGACGTCATCAAATTGATGATTTTCCTCTTCTCGCCAAATTTTGCTAGAAATTCATCATCTTTAGGTTAGAAAAGGCTTGAAATGGATTTGGCCGCCACCTTGGAGCAACTTTATATTTTGCATGGATATGCGTAAATACAGGATACACAATGTGTGAAAATCTCTTTCTGCTCCACGAAGGCGGCCACATTCATTTTTAGAGAAAACCACTCAAAAAGTATGATTTTTCAAGGATTTTTTGTTAAATATGGCGGGAAACTGCATGTTGATGACGTCATAGTGAACATAACTGGCATATGCTGGATATTTTCAGGATGTAATTATATAATGTGTTAGCAAATGTATTCAACTGTTATATGGCAAAATATGTTGTTCTTTACTGGAGAATTAATGTTGCGGCCATATTCGAGTCTTAACGTACCTTCTCCTTTAGCCAGAAACATCCTTAGGGGAAGGGGAAAATATTTTGTATAAATGGTGACTCTGACCCCCCAGGGGCCTGAGGGGCGGGGCCCAATAGAGGAAATAGAGTAAAAATTCCTTCCAAATGCTACTTGTCATAAAGCTTCGAAAGAAGTTCAACCAGATTTGGTCTAAGATGGGGAACAGATTTTGTATAAATGGTGACTCTGATCCCCCCAGGGGCCTGAGGGGCGGGGCCCAATACGGGAAATAGAGGAAAATTCCTTCAAAATGCTACTTGTCATAAAGTTCTCATTGGATTTTGACCAAATTTTGTCAGAAACATCTTAGGGAGAATGTGAAGAAATTTTGTATAAATGATGGCTCTGACCCCTCCCTGGGGCAGGAGGGGCGGGCCCCAATAGGAGAAGATGAGGAATTTGTTTTGAAAAAGCTAGCAGTCATAAACACATCATAAAATTTTGGCCAAATTTTATCAAACAAACTTTTGGGAATAAGAAAAAATTTTGTATAGTGACTCTGCCCAACACCCTTGTTTCGGTTTCTATTTCACCAAATATTTGTTTTCCCTCCCTCTTGTTATAATTTGTTAAAATGATTTTCAGATGACCGTTAAGGCCCATGGGCCTCTTGTACATAAATGTACTCTGCCAGTATAAACTGGATGTTTAACTATGGTTCTACCACCTTTGTATTAATCAGGTTTGACTTTAATTTCCTTAACATTAAAATCAAGATGACAGACAAAACTTTTTCAAGACAGGACTTGTACTGGGTAATTAACCTTTGGTATTTTTTTTGTTTTCTGTTTGGTGACTTTAGAAAAGCTCGTGAATTGAGAGACAAAGAAGAAGAAACAGACCGACAGATCCTCAAAGGCATGATTCACACTTGGAAGGAAATCAGAGCACAGAGAGAGAGTCAGGGTTACAGTAATACAGCTGTCAAAGTTCAGTTCAAAAAGTAAGTAATACATTCTCTTACCAAAAACACAAATATCAGTGTCTGAAAGAGTTTTTATAATGTTTTAAATTTTCTTTACAGCAACAAAGTGGCCAATATTTTTATCCTTGATATGTCTTTAGTTTGAATTTTAATTAAAGAATAAAAGAAAATCCCGAAATGAGGAGATCAGGGAAAATACTTTAATGTCCGTATTAGCTATATAATATCATCAGCTTTCTGTAAATTGAGGCCTAAAATGACCATCTAAAATTACCACATAATTATTTGAGATTTCAGATTTCGATAACTTTTTGTTTTCTTCCACTTTGTGTCACTATAAATATATGTATGTTTAACTTATTAGATATATTATTAGAATGTTTGGTAGTTAATATATTGATGTGACCTCACATTGTTTTGTTTAACAGAGAGGAGGTTGATAAGAACCGTGACATGATGGTTTGGCGTCAGGAGATTGAGGAGGAGGTCGATGAAGTACGAGAGGCTCATGCTGAAGACTACCAGAACAAGATGAAAGAATACCAAGAACAGAAGAAAGAAAAGGACAAACAAATTAAAGCCAAGGTATCGCTCCAGACTGTGTTTTAGTATTTGTTTGAGAATTACATTACATATATATTCATCATATCAATTGTGAATGAAATCTTTCTACCAGTTTGATTAATTGATGTCTGTGTTTGACTATCAACAAATCGTAACTAAAAGCTTTTCTATTTACATGCTTGCAACAAAAAGAGAAATAAAACAAAATTACCAAGCCTTATTTGAATGATTTTAGATGGAGAAAAAAGTAGTCTAAATTTAGCAAACATCATATATAATAATGTAATGTTCCGATTACCAGGCAGAGGCAGCTAAGCGGCAGAAAAAACGAGGAAGCAAAGCTTCCAAGTCGTCTCGGACCTCTCGGGCGTCTAAACTTAGCGGAGAGGACCAATCACCGGTAAGGGATGTTAGATACTCCCTTTAACAAATCTTAATAACACTTTTTTTGACAAGGTTGGGAATGTTACACATGAAGACTATATTATTTAATTTTATGTAAACCACTTTCAAATTGAATTTGCCAGTAATTTGTTTTTATTAATCATTTGTTATCCCTTACCTTTAAAAATAAGTACATAGTTATATACAAATGTATTTATCTAGGCATAATGGTGCCAAATTATCCAATCGACTATTATACAATAAATGTATAATATAACATAGTCATAGATACAAAAACTGTATTTCACACCGACTTAAACTCTGCATGACTACCATTTATATACCATCATGATAGATTTCTTGGTTAGTGTTTGGAAACATCTTGAAAAAAAAAAAATTGTCAGGATAGTATTTATGATAATGCATGACTTTCTGGTGTTGAAATTGAATAGTTAAATAAATATTCTATAGCAGCATTAGCTGTGATATAAAAACGGCCCTAAATGACCTTAGTTGTCGATGGGCCGTAAAACTCAAACAAACAAACAAATATAAAAACGGACACCTAAGTGATGTTTTTTCTAAGATGTTGCATTTTCCTTCAGGAGGAAAAACAAAAAGATATTGATATTTTAAATGAAGAAGACTTACCAGAACCTGAACTCCCAGATGAATTTGATGAAACAGCAACAAGGGAAAAAATAAAGGCAAAAGTCATGGAGATCCGACGACGACCAGGTCAGTATAAAAAAAAAAAAATTGGTGATCAGCGTCATTGATAGTGGAATAATGACCTTTAACTTATGCATGGTAGCAGTGGATATAATAATTCAAAATTTTTAAAACAGCTTTTCAAGAAAATAGATTCTCAGTGTGTGATATGTTCAGCCTTAAGGATGTTTGTTGTGATTTTCATTAATTTATAAATATAAACACTAGTCACGATACATGCACATATGAATCCATATTTTATAGAAAACTACATGTTTCCAGTGTACATTGTTCAGACATTTTATTATCAATCCTGTTTGAATGATTACAAATTGCAGCATAGTAGTTATTTGGATTTAGAGATTTTTGAGATAGTAAACCTAAATATTTCAAAATTTTTCTTACAGGTGAACCAAAGCTACAGCCAGAGTTAACTCAAACCAACTCTATAACACCGACAGCTACATGTCCGTCGTAAGTTCTTAAGCTTCTTCTAAACTCACCTACTACATCCAATTCAACTGTCATCCAACAATTCAATGTTGACTAAAACAAGATTCTGTAAAAAAAGTTAATTATATTATAATTTTCACGTAGATCACAGACTATAGCAGTATTTTAGGGTGTTTTACATTCATACATATGATTGAGATCAGTGTTATTTACAGAATTCTTGACCAAGATTGGTAAATTAGGGCAAGGTTCTTTATTTTTGTTTGTGTCGCCTGCACTCGCCTGCAACACAAGGGCGACACTTAGGTTTCACTATTTCGTCGGTGTTGTTGGCATCCGGGAAAAGATTTCCAAGCGATAACTTTAGTATTTATTGTCCGATTTCAACCAAATTTGGTATATTGCTTTATATCAATGTGATCTCGGATGAGTTTGATAATGGTCAAAATTTGTCAATATTTGCAAGAGTTACAGGACTTTAAAATCGTCAAAAATGATAAATTTTATGGTTTCCACTCGATAATTTTAGTATTTATTGTCCAATTTCAACCAAATTTGGTATATTGCTTTATATTAATGAGATCCCAAAGTGGTTTGATACTGGTCAAAATCCATCAATATTTGCAAGTGTTACGGGACTTGATAACTTCACCTAATTATTAACATTACTTTTAAGTGTAAATAACTATTTTTTGTGACGCTGTACAGGCGACACATTCACTTTAGTGGAATTTTTGTTTACATTATATCTCTGCAGCATGATTTTATCAATCGTAAATGTAAAGAAAACTTTTTATCAATCGTAAATGTAAAGAAAACTTTTTATCAATCGTAAATGTAAAGAAAACTTTTTATCAATCGTAAATGTAAAGAAAACTTTTTATCAATCGTAAATGTAAAGAAAATTTTTCCAGATAAAAAAGAAACTATTTCATAACAGTTTTTTCAGATAACGTTTTGTGATACCAAGAGTTATTTATGAATAGAGATCTAGCTTTGTATTTTTTTGTTACAGGGGAGAGCAGAAGCGGCGAGATGCATTATCTGGGTGTAAAGTTTTTGTCAAGGTGCTATTTAACAATAAAGAAGTGTCACGTACATTATCAAAGTGAGTGTTTTATTATTTAGCTAATTCTGTTTTAAAACAAAATTATTGGTAAAAATGGTGTCATATCATAAAACACTGTAACCCTACATAAGATTGTTTTTGATTAGCTCAAATATTTGCGTTTCGTTTACACTTAAAGGCTTCTCTATATGTTGTTAATTAGGTAGCTGTTCCACTAGCCGCTAAACCTGCCTATATTATTAGGCTTTTTTTAAATTTTTTTTTTTTTTTTTGCCTAATATATAGTCAGCTCGCGGTACCTCTTAAAAATGTGAAATCGTAGGCCAGATTTGGCCTATGCTACGTCAACGGTATATTTCTAATATATCGTCCATGCAATGCCGGGAAAACATACACATACCTATATATTGGGATCTTATGTACTCCACTGCCCCCATGTTACATCCCATTTATGAAATTAAACACCTCTGCACAATGAAATACTTCCGAGACCCTTCTATTTCACAGATTTGTAATGGCCGCCGTATACACATTTAGTAGAGCAAACGGCAGCCAATCAACTTCGCTTCCGGTTTTATTTTTAAAAAACCACGTGTAGTTGAAAGATAAACAAAATTCAACTGTGTATATGCTACATGTATATGCAACGTGAATATCGCGAAAGTGATGCGGTACCAGCAATAGTAGTGTTCAATTTGAATATTTGACAACATGTTGTGTATGTCGACTATAATTTCACTATAAAAACTCTAACTGGCTAGCATTTTGACTACTGTTCCACAAGCTCTGATGGAAGTATCAAAGAAGATTATATTCGAATTTAAAAAATAAGTTAAATTACCATAAACTGATGCAAAATTTGTGTAAAACGTGTATTAGTAACTTCATATTAAAATTTTTTTGTATTCTTTATTTTCTAGGCCATTATCACAAGATTTTAAAGTAACGTTTGGTCAAATATTCAACATAAAAATTGTACAGTGGCCGGAGAGTATAAAGTTCCAGGTGTTTGAAACAGTGGGATACAGTACAGAGATGTTAGCGGAACTTTACACCAGTATCCCAGAGGTGTCCATCACATCACAGGGCGTTCAGTTAGAGAATCTCGACTTTAGCTGTGATCACAGAGTTAACCACAGTCACGAGGGAGTGGGTAGTGGTCAGTATCATTAAGCATTGTACTTAATGCTGTTCAGTTACATTTGATAATGATTTAATGATAAAACCTAAAGAGATTTTGCATTTATGATAAATAAACAATTCATTATTGTCAACGTGGATGGAACAGCAATTTGAACAGCCATTTTTCGTGATCTCTGACACAACAATTGTGAAGTCACATTTGCAAATAAGCCATGGCCTAAATAACATACTACCAAAACATGTTAGCCCTGTCCTTACACAGCATTCTCACCGTACAAAATAGATAATATGTAATAGTGCCTATCAGCAAGGAGCACAGCCGACATCCACGAAAAAAATATTCCCCCATTTAAGTAGTGTAAATTGTCTTAATTAGATGGCACCAGGACCGGCATATTTGGCCAGGTTTCTGGATTATGCAGGTTTAATTACTGTGGTATTATAAATTGAAAGAAAGATTTCATACAACTATGCAGGAATAGACAGTGATCTGGACTAGACAAGCATTCATTTGGACAATTTAGATATATACTGTGCCTGTTCTTAAAGAAGCCCTGAAGTTGTTTTCTGAATACTTAAACCAGACAGATTTATGTATAAATAGACATGTTATTAAGTTATTATCACACTAAATTTGTGTTCCTATTCTTATAAAAGGTGTGCCGTTTAGCTATGGAACTAAGTTAGACAATGAAATGATAACGCTGATGACCACTGGAGAGTTATGTAGCAGTGTAGCTTGGGCGGTGGACGAAAACAACCAGCCCCTCGTCCCACCGGTCAGTAACATCACCAAGGACAATGTGTTCAGGTACGTTCAGGTCCTCAAACATCAAACTGTGAACATGAAAAAGACAATATCTTCAGATATGGCTAGTCCGTTATTTTCTGTACATAACGATGGTGTAGTGTTCAATTGTCTTAAGGTACATGTAAATGATTCCCTAAACTTCAGCTTTTAATTAGGTATCTTGCCTCCCATTTATCATCCACTCACTATATATATTTCTATTAAGCGAAATAACACTGGTTATCTATCAAACCTCATTCCAGATAAAGTGTATAATTTGATGTTAAACGGTCCATGTTTTACAGTGCTATAAAGAAGATGGATCCCATGCAGGCGGTCAGCCCTTCTGGAAAAGTGGACTTAGAGAAACTGTCCAAATGGTTCGAGGAGTCCAGACTGGACCCTAATGACCCATCAAACGCTGACCTTGTCTACATGCTCAAGGTATGCTGACCTTCATGTGATAGAACATAAAACACTGTGGTTCTCAAGGTTTAATGTAGCTTTAATACTAATTATTACAAATGAAACACTAAAAAAATACTTCATCTATAAAATTGATTGTTTTTCTTTATGTTAACAGCCCAAGGGCGGGGACTTGACCCAGCTACAGGCTCCCGACTATTTCAGACTTGAACAACTCCAAGAGGAGTTTAACATGGCCACAGATGATGAGATAGAGAATAACAAGCGCTTTCAGCTGCTGCAGCTACGGGACAACGAGGTGCAAGAGTTCCGTAACTACAGAATGGTTCCACTCAAAGTTCAAGAGATCCCACGCGACACCTTCACAGTATGTTACTCTTCTGTTGTTTGAATGATAGATATTCAAAGTCTGAAACTATTCTGAAATTATATCTCACTTTTGTTTCATGATTTGTAGAAATTTCTCACAAATGACCTCAATTACAACATGGTGCAGCCTGACACTGGGCCATGCTGATGTCATCACTCTACTAGGTAGCTGTTGTCTTGACAATGACAATACATTTTCATGATCACCAATTTATTTCATACATCTTCATGATAACCAGATTGTAATATATGTAATATTTCAATACATTTTCATAATCACCAATTAATTTCATACATTTTCATGATTACCAGATTGTAATATTTGTAATATTTCAATACATTTTCATTTTCATTATCACCATTAATTTCATACAGTTTCATGATTACCAGATTGTAATATTTGTAATATTTCAATACATTTTCATTATCACCAATTAATTTCATACATTTTCATGATTACCAGATTGTAATATATGTAATATTTCAATACATTTTCATAATCAGCAATTAATTTCATACATTTTCATGATTACAAGATTGTAATATTTGTAATATTTCAATACATTTTCATAATCACCAATTAATTTCATACATTTTCATGAAAATCTTTTGAACTAATTAAAAACATTTTTACATCCCTGAATATTTACTGGTACATGTACATCAGAATGATTTTCCTATTTCAAGCAATTAAAAGAGCTGTCATTACCAGAGGTATAGGATTTCTCTGATGTCACATCTGCTGATATAACAAAGCATCACTCTCCTCAGTCTCTTATTGTGTTCTGTCAATGTCGTCCTAATTTAGTGCTGGGGGGATTATGTTGATATGTTTTTTTGGTGTGAATTTAGTTCTGAATTTGAAACAATTAAGAAATATAACTACCATCTTAGAATATGGTAGAGAAATTCTTACAATTCAGTTTATGTCATTTATTTTCCTTATAATATGTGTTTAGGTATGCCTATTGAGCAATGCACAGTCGTATTTCACTAATAATAATTGCCAGGTATTTATAATGTGTATTACCATTGTTGTGAATGCATCACATGCTTTTTCAGAAAATATATCAGGTCACTTAGGCTGTTAGTCATTGTTGTCTCACTCTCATTGATTTTTAAGTTCTCATTTTCTTGAATCTATACCGCTACAGTGAAGTCAATTAAAAAGTATCATTGGACTAGAGTCCAATCTGTCACTTAAATCCATAATTCATATTTAATGCCATCATAATAATAATATGAATTCAAGATGCATAATGAATTGCATATTAAAAACATGTAGGATTTAAATGCATTAAAAGCTTAAAATAAATGATTTCATGTATGAATGAACATGAAATCATTTATAAGATTGGAATACAAAAGCCTTAAGATGATATCTGAAAGTACATTCCATAAATCTTTTATTTAAAAGACCGTAATTTTTTTTTAATGATATCAATATAAATGCACAGCTTTAAATTCAAATTGTTGATTGAATCTGTGTTAAGTTGGTTAAAAAATTCAAACCATGCTAAATATAAAATATTTCAAATTTTTAAAAATAAACTTTTTTTTAATCTATAAATATGAAAACATTACAGTTTTCACTTTAATTCGGATATATGCATAAATCAATTTTAAAATCAATGATACTTTTAGGATATTTGCCAAGGGTTTGGGAGAAATTTGCCAAGTCTGCTGTGTATAGCTATATGTTAGTTGGCAGAATACCCGATTGAACGTTTGGTTATTTTCAAAATCTTGAACATATTGTGACAGCACTGTGTTTTAAGATCAAACCTGAAGGTAAATATGATCTTGTTATGAGGATTTGATTTATAAGAAAACCTGTTTTTCTTGTGCAAACTTACAGTCAGTGCATTACACAAAATGTATATTACAGTTGTATTTAGTTCACAAAATCATGGTACACCTGCTTTCAAGGTGTATGTGTTGCTCTCTAAAATAGTACTCTACACTTGGGTGAATACTTGATGTAAATTTGTACATTGATTTATTTCATAATCATCAGATAGACATTTGAAAACTGTTGTTCATAGATATTTGATGACTTTTTCTATGTTCAAGTCAACTTTAAATCAATCAAATACAGTCTGTATTGGCGTATTTTTACTTTGTTTTTTTTTTCCATAATCATATTCAGGTTTTTATGATTTTAAATAGCAATTTCTATTAAATTTGTATTATTCAATTTTTTTCCTCTCAGATAGTTTTAATATAATGTTTAATTTCAGCCTTTCAAACTATTATGGAATAAGAGTCAATAATAAGTTGAGCAGTATTTAATATTGAACTCTGTTCACTAACCTAATCAATAGATATGATAAAATGGTATTGAAATATCCTTGTAGGAATATGAGAAAAAGAAGAGAGAAGAGACCAAACTAGCTAGGAGAGATGACATTGAATCTCATCGCGAGGACAGAGCCAAATTCATGCAGAGAGTAAGTTGATACCTCACTCATAACAAAGTACATTTAATGTAATTTATATACATCTGCCATCATACCATAAGGCACCTGCTTACAACACTTTTGTGACACTAAAAATACTATTGAATTTCTGATATGTATTAATATGTTGTAATCTGGTCATCTTTGTACATGAAGGGAAACAGATTCCATCGGAATCAAATATTATCTGTATTTATCTACATACTTCCATAGATATGAATTTAAATAGTTTTACTGAATTTTACATAAGGCCAAAAAAAAAAAAAATGTCTGATTAGGGTTGCCCGACCAACATACTTTTGTGCCCCCGACCCTTATTTTTTTCCCACTTTTCTGCAAAAAAATATTAAAAGTCCGGAATTGATCTCAGACTCCAGTTCCTGCCATTATTTTAGAGTGAAAGACACTTAAAAGGGTAAAAGTAATCCTCCACCCTACCGATCCTATTTTTTTTGCCAATGTAATCCTTAACAGACATATTTTTTTTGGCATTATTTAAATAACATTTCATAAAAGATATTCTACTTAATGCCTTTATTTCTGAATAAATAAGTTATCGATGGTAACTGGATACATGTGTCTGGATTGTGATTTATAGGTACGGGAACAGGTTATCCAGAGGTTCCGAATCCTGGCCCACATGAAGAGACTCGAGGACGTTGTTATAGAGGAAGCTGTACCAAACATTGCGTCAGTACTATGATCCTGTTGTCGTCCACTCATTTCAGCATGAAAAATCATATAATTTAAAGATGCTCCACTGCGGACATAGCATAAATGATATTCATCATTTAAACAATCATTGGTGTTTAATTGTGTGTGTAAATATCTAATTAACACAAAACATCACATAAAATAATTTATTTTGCCTTTGGTGCATGCACAATCAGTACTTCATTCCATATAGGATATAGTGCCACAGAATTTTTTCGGGATGCAATTAGTTATTTTTTTATATTCTCAACTTGAAGTAAAATTTGAAGCTCAAACTTTTCAATGTTGGTAATGGTGTAAGTAAGTAACTTTTGTAACTGAAGAAAAATACTAAATCGTCTGCTCCTGTTTTTGATAGTGAAAAAATACCATTTGTCAGTGGTGGAGCATCTTTATAAAAAAAAAAAAAAATACAGCAAAAATTTAGTAGTGTTTAGTTATATGAGGAGGAGGCTAGTTAATACTGCTGAACGTATCAATTCTAACATCCCTGTAAAACATGTTGTTATAGAATGATTGGCACCAGTTTGTTGAGAGTGACAGAGCGGCGAAGACCGCTGAGACCGGAGAGGAAGGAGAGAAAGAAGGTAACAGCTCAAGTACTCAAGGGAGACGATGTCAAGATCCTAGTAAACATCACACGGGCTCTGTACGTCCCAATCAGGACCAGCTCTTCAATGTAAGTACCAACTTAACCGTAATGTTATACTGTAGGTAGTTTTAACTTGTTTTTAGACTTAGTGATATCTAAAGAAAAACAGAAACATGTTTCTAAAAGATGTTATACATACCCTCATTTATACCTTGTATGTCGATGAAAAACAGGAATTCTGAAAAAAAGTTATGAAACATAAAATTCTATTTATATTTATACAATGGTGACTTGATAGTTTAAAGTTCCCTCTCACAAAATCATGTGGTTTAAGATGATTTAGATCAATTTGTGTTTTATTATAATACATTAATTTATAATGTTCTTAACAAACAGACATGCAGATGAAAGGTACTTGTATGCTTACAGCTGGATGAGGAGTCTCTCGTACCTGCTGACCAGTGGTCAAGCCCTCTGACCACTAACTAACACACTCTATGATTAATGTCTAAGTCATACATGTCCGGTTGTATTCATGCACATACGAGCTGAAATCATTTCAAAATAATGTCCATTAATATTATCGATGGATGCATAAGAAATTGCATTATGATAAAGTTTACAAGAAACTGTATCATTTCTAAGCAAAGCAAAATTATTGAAATAAAAGAAATGAATGATCTGTCAATTTTCTGAAATTCTGAGAAAATATAATTTGTTGCTCTTAATTAACACAGAATTAATTAAAAAAATTTAAATTGTAAATTTAATTTTATATTGTAATTTGGATTAACGATTTCATATTAAACAGATTTTAGTTGCTCCCAGGGAAGACTTTTAAATTGCCTGTTACATGTATCCTATATCCATTTCCCATTTGCATTATCATATTGCCAACAAGGTAATACAAAATAGCTCAGTGCACGATTCTGGTCATGACATGTATGATGCTGCTAGATAGATATTAACAACTTGTTGCACAGTCTCATTTCATACACCAAATAATAACTTAAAACTTGCCACCCTCCTTAAAGAACAGATAAAATTCTGTTGAGGTGAAAGGAATTTCCAGATTTCTTTTTTTTTCAATTTCAAAACTGATAAATAACTGATAAATTTTCTGACTTTTACCTAGCTGACCTCCCTATATAGTATTACTCTATCTTGCTACTGTTAAAAATTTTGTTTCCGGAGTAACATATATGACTTCTTCAATCTGTCTTTCTGAAAGTAAGACACACAATATATGATGTGCCTTTGTTAAAGATGATGGTAAATATTTAATTATTTTAACAATATCATGCACCAGGTAAAGAAATTTGTATGCCATTATCATAATAGTATATTTATGATAAGAAACATATAATAAGAAACATCAAACATTTGCAAAGGAAATCTAACAAAAATCATGAGTATATAATTATATTAAATCATTGGCATGAGTTTTAATTTTCAATCGTAAACACAGACTGAAAGTAAACCACAATGTGCTGTATTCACAGGTATTTTATATTTTCATGTTTGAGATATTCAGTTAATCTTCTTTAAATCACTTTATGTCATCTGATCACAATTGACATTTTGTTTTGATGAATTGTGCATAAAAAATCAGCATTTTATTCTGTAACAGTTCACATTATTCCACACATAAATACTGGCAAAATGCTTTTTTGGTTTTGTAATTATTTTTTTGTTTTTGAAGGCGAGTTGTTGTATTGATGTAATTCATTTTTTTTGAAAAATAATGTTGGTATTCTTAAAACAGAAAAAATATGACATTCTTCTTTAATTATGAAAATAAATGGGCATTTTCTTTAAACTGAAAATGAATTTTTGTACTTCAATATCAAGTTAGTTATTCTATTTAAAGACATATAGTGAAAAAAGAAAAATATTTGTAACTGGTAGTGTTTTATAGACATTAGAAAAATGTTCTGTATTTGCATATTAAAGAGTTATCTGCCCTTGTGGATTGGTTTTGATTGTGATGTCAGGTGTTTGAGAATGAAGCGTCATACTTTTCAAAGAAAAGGATATGAGTTTCGCTCACAATATAATGACATTCCAATGAATACCTACGTGCAAGGAAGATAACTCTGTAATATGTTAAAACTAGATATCATAATAAGTAGCTTGGAACAGTGTTATCATTATGTATTGATGTTGTGTAGTTTTACTACTATTTTTGTTAGTGAGAATGCTATTCTGTTATAAAAATAAATTGTTTTTAAATTCCTTTGTGAGGTTTTACTCTTCAGACTACTATAAAAACTTATAATATAGCTGTTCTCTTCATGATGTTGTTTGATTTTGGGAGTTTAATCATTTGTATTTCCTTAATGCTACATATATAAAACTTTACTTTTATCATTTGCATACATAGTACAGGCCAATGTGGGCATGCCATGGCGCAATTAATCTACAGGTAGAGCTCTAAGGTTTAATAGGTAGATATTTGTTATTAATGGAATGATACTCACCTGGTAACTCATGAAGAAATCTGAGCTTAGTAATTTATTATTAAATGGTATTACATATTTCAGTAAAACGAGCGGGTCAACAACAGCCAGGGGAACCGACACAGATAGCAAGGCGGTGAAAAGTATTGTCGGAGACGTGAGTAGAATTAGTGTGATAATTATGAACTGAAAATCAAGAATTTTAAGTTTTCTGTTAAGTATGAAACCAGTACCTAGTAAATGTTACTCGTCAAATTTAATCTGATTATTTAAAGATGCTCCACCGCAGACAGAGCATAAATGATATTCATCACTTGAACAATAATTGGTGTTTAAAAGTGTATATATATGGCTAATTAACAGAAAAAGTAATATAAAATAATTTATTTTGCCTTTGGTGCATGCGCAATCAGTACTTCATTCCATATAGGATATAGTGCCGCAGAATTTTTTCGGGATGCAATTAATTATTTTTTGTAATTTCAACTTGAATTAAAATGAGAAGCTCAAACTTTTCAAAAGTGGTAATGGTGTAAAGTAAGTAACTTTTGCTACTGAAGAAAAATACTAAATCGTCTGCTCCTGTTTTTGACAGTGAAAAAATACCATTTGTCAGCGGTGGAGCATCTTTAAGGTACAAAAAATAACAGAAAGTATAGTATGTGAAAAAATTATAAATGTAATTGTTAACTTAATAATATGATTAAAATTGCAGACCTTGGTGCGGCCTTTTGTGGAGGTGGTGTTCCAACACTCATCTATTCGTACAGTAGTTGGAGATGGACCAAACCCAAGCTTTAATGAGGAGCTTCAGATTCCTTTCAAGTATGGACATTTTCAAAACATCATTTTAAGAATCATTTTCTTAATTCTGCATCGATGAAGCTATGCAGATCTCTAATTGTAAAATGCTTTAATCATTACCATGTGACAAGTTTTTCATGAGACATTACATCTGTTAATTATTTATTGACACGGACCTGACTCAGATTTCTCAAAACAAAAAGCACAGACTTAAATAAAAACTTACATACATGTAATCTCATTATGTAATTTATATAAAATGTTTTTTGAATAAAATCCGTTATAGTCAGATTTTGTTTTAGAAGTGTATTATATTGCTTGTTTGACACATACTGGTTTTAAATCTATAATTACAATATAAACTGTGATATCATATTTTAGGTGTTTTGTGGTATGTTACAGGGCTCCCAATGATGACTATAGTTCCAACAACCTTCAGACCATCACTGACGAACTCTACCTCAATTTGTTTGATGAAGTTGTTGTCGACATACAAGAGGTAAACAAACTTATTGATGGACAAATATTTTGTAATTTGAACAGATTAATTTGATTTAGTGCTTAAGTTTTCCTTCTATAATCTAATTATCTTTCTATGGCTAAATATTTGATATAAATAAGAAATGATTTGGTAATTTAGATTTTAAAGTTAGTGTATTTGATCCAAATGAATATGTTATTTGCAAATAAGAATAATTTTTGTGGTATTGCTTCACTTTTTAGGATGACAGGAACAGGGGCACGACTCTCCACCAGAGGATAGAGAAGCGCTGGCTTGGCGATCTCACAATACCCTTCTCAACCATCTACTTCAATGGCAAGGTATGGTCACTAACTTTTTATCTTCAACAAAGATGTTTTACAACATTTAAAAATGCAGTTTTTGCTAGTGTTTGAAATTGATCTTTCTTATCCTTTTGTCAAATTTATATAGTTTATCAAGCCTTCTGACATTCTGCCACTAGGCCTACACGTTTGGGCCATGACTTTTAAACCAATGTTTAGAAATAAAATAATTAAGTGCCAGATATTGGCTGTACAAACAAATTTCAGGAAAGATGCTGACAGATTAAGTTTGTATTTAATTCAGTGGGTTTAGTTATTTCAGATGTACATAGTGTCAGTGTATATGTGTTCAAGGAGTTGAAGTATTAATCTTTCCTAAATTGTTCCAGATTGAGGGAACTTTCTGTCTGAAGTCCCCACCAGTGTTGCTAGGCTACACCCACGACCAGAATATGGGGGCCGACACGGACATCAACATCGGTAGTAAGGAGGAGAACACATACCTCAGTCTCTTCATTACTATAGAGCCGCCACTGTCTCCTGCTGAACCAATGAAAGAACGGGTGAGACTCTAGATAATGAGGAGATGACTCATGTCACTTTGTCTAAGGGAGATAATACGAAGTCAATGAATGGAAGGAGATAATGCATGGCTTTTTCACAGTCTAAGGGAGATAATACAAGGTTAATTAGTTAAAGGGAGATGAGTCATTTAGATTCAAAGGGGGGTAGTTGCTATTTATTTTATGTATTTTTATCATTTTCCAAATGATTTGAAAACTGTGCTATATTCCCTATTACAAGTAGTATTTATTATTGATATACACAAAAAAAAAAAAAAAAAAAAAAAAAATAGCTTTCCTTATTGAGTCAGGTTTTAGCACATCACTGTAGGGTTGTAATTTATATACTGTAATTTTGTAGTTTTCAACAAATGAGGCAGAAGACTTATTACAGTATGCAGAAAAATGGCAAACAGAACTTGAAGAAAAATTCCCCAAGAGAGAATTTAAAACCACTGTGGTGAATGTGAATGGGAAGTCCGTTTTTATAACACGATACTTCAAAGAACTCAAACCACCAGAGGAACTTCTGGCAGATTCGAAAAACCAGAAAGCTGATGTAAGTTCATAACATTACCTTTATTTGTTAGAGTTGATATCATGATAAGTGTTAATTGAGAAATCATGGTCATATAGTGATTAATGACTTAAGGAAGTTAGCACTCTTAAAACTCTTAATTGCTGGTTGGGTAGTGTTTAGTGGTTATGCCGTTCCCATTTCTCATAGAGTTTTATTCCTAGATCGATTGTGAAAAAGTCAGGGGTCACCTGCCTAATCAAGTTTGCTTTCTTAAATTTTACAGCAGAAACCCAATATAAATACAATACCATGTACATAATTTCCACACTACACTTTATTGGAGGAAAATGCAGTATTAAATTCTTTTTGCCACTTGGCTGAATTGGTATGTTGAGGAGGTATTTTTCCATTAGAAAGGAATGCGTGTGTTGAAGCTGATGCTTGTACTTTATAAAACCGATGTTTGTACTTTATAAAACTGATGTGTGTAAAACCGATGTGTGTACTTTATAAAACTGATGTGTGTACAATCGTTTCACTTTGTCTCTAGGAGGTTGTGGCTCACTTCGTAGCCATGATACCATTTGTGTCGGATTCTGTTGTGTTTCCAGGACTCTGTGACATCTGGAGTACCAGCTCAGTAAGTAATTCATTAATCTTCTGTCTTGTGATAAAAACAGCTTTTCAGGTACCTGTAAACTTTAATTCTTTTGAGGTATTTATCATCCGTTATACGTACATTTGTATGTATATATGTTGGTACCTGTCTGGCTTTTACTGATATTTTTCAAAATTCAAGAGATCAGGATTCTTGTGAGGTAACTAAAGCATACTGGATTGAAAAGCTATTTGATTTGAATAGATGAATAACAAGGGTCTTCATTCAGGGTCACAAATAAAAAAAAAAAGGCCACAATCACAAAGGATTCTGAAGAGCTATATAGCTATATAGCTAAAGGCCACAATCACAAAGGATTCTGAAGAGCTATATAGCTTGTTTTATTATTAAGGGGGGTATTAAATTGGGTGTGTCCGTCTGTACTTCCGTCCGTCTGTCTGTCTGTAACATTTGGTTTCCATGCAATAACTGCCACAAATCTTGCATAAGCGATTTTTTTGTAACTTGGTCGCATGGTTCAATTTGCCAAAGCTTGTACGAGTTTGTTCTGCACTTTCATCAGACCCTATTGGACGGAGTTTTGGCCCTTAGATTAACGAAAAACTGCATTTTCGGCTGTTTCTGTTAATAACTCTCGTAAATATTACTGGATTTTCTCGAAAATTGGTACTATGGTTAAATGTCTCAGGGCCTTGGCCAAGTTCAATTAGCACTTTCATTAGACCCTATTTGGCGGACTTAATGGGCCTTTGATTAGCAAAAGCGGGGATATAAATTCAATGAATTTGCTTTTTGACTGTAATTTTAAAACGGAGTAGTCTAGAAAATTGATATTGAACATGAGTAATGAAAAGGAGTTTGTTCAAGTTAGTGACATTGACCTTCATTCAAGTTCATGTAGGATAAAAAAACCAACTTAGTGTTAGCCTCAGTTGTCATATTATTGGGCCCTGTGACTTTTTTGTTTGAGATGTGACTATGATCATGTTCATGTGTCTAGCTATAATCACTGAGACATGAAATCTACATTTCTCTTACAGCAATTCCTACAGATGATGGCTGGAGATGAAGAGGAACATGCTGTATTGTTGGTTAACTTCTTCATGTCAATGGGAAAGAAGACATGGCTCATCATAGGTAAAATGAAGGATGTACACATTTCATATCAATACAAGTGTATTGTTCATGGTTTTATGGTTCAAAAGTTCTATTAACAGCCAGGGTCATTTAAGGACATGCCAGGCTTGCTGGTGGAGTAAAGCTGGAATACCCAGAGAAAACTACTAACCAGCGTTCTGTATCTGCCAATTGCCCACATGGGATTCAAACTGCAACCCAGAGATGGAGATACAAGTGTATAGAGGATATAATGGCTGATGATAAACAGAACGAGGGTCATATACAAGTACATATACCATATAGGAATATGATGACTAAATAAATTAAGTTGATAAATTGATACCACACATGTTTCTTTCAAAACGCTTCTAAGTATGATAAGAAGATCCATCATCTCCACCCATGTTGCAGGTACTGCTATCCCTGAGGGCCCAACTGCCTATGTGATGACAGAGGAAGGCAATGACCTTTGGATCTGGAATGCTGGGACTGGTCTTCACTACAGTGTCCATGACAACTACTGCCCCTTACAGACGGTGGGCTGTTTGGTGGATGCTGAAAATGTAAGTGTTTCATTTACTTACCATTGAAATCGCAAAATATTATGGAATTTACAAACGTTCTTCCTTCATTTTGAGAGGCATGCTGTGAATAACTATCACGAATATCATTTAATGTTTGATGAAAACAAAATATTACTTTTAAATATTTTTGCAGATCTACGCAAATATCCAACAGTATGACAAGCCATCTCAGATGAGGTTCGACATTAAGTCTACATCGGACTGGAAGCCGTTCTTCACGCGATCCTTTGCCCGCTCACTTCCATCCATTCAGGTGAAGATTTCATAAAACCTTTCCTTCCCTTCTTAATGACTTTTCCTTTTGTAATGGCTGTCTGGGTTGGGTGTTTTCAATGGAAGAAGGCTTGGTATTTTACTTTTAACCTGACTGAGACATGAAAAGTTCAAAAATGATAATTCTATGTATAGGCATACTGTATACAGGGGAGGCAGACCTTTTAATGACTTATATATATATATATCTTATACATGTAGTCGTTGTGTTGATAGGATATTAAGTAAACCAATAGTTGTGAAAAAGCTAAATTTTGAAATCTGCCTTCAGGGTTTACCTCCCATTTTTAGTGAATAAATTTTCATTGAAAAAATATTTTTTGTAATGATATTTGATAAGTTCGTATTTGATCCACTTCAAGCCTGAAGCCTTACGTTACATCAACTCTGATCCAAACGGAGCTAGAGACATCCAAGAGAAAATTGAGAACATGCTGAAAAACCGGATTATGGAGTGGCGATCTCGCTATATCACCCGATGGAACAGGCACTGTACACAAATCATGAGGAAGATCTTACCAGTGTGAGTAGTAGAAATTTGTGTACATTTGGAATCTGGTATTTGGGGAAAAGATTTTTCTTTCATACCTTCAGGTGTAATACTGGCTGGTCTAGGGCAATACACTCATGCCGCCTGAGGCTGTATTGCATGGCTAACCATGCAATAAAGCCTCGTGACGTCACGGCGTCAACAAAATTTCTATTTCCTCTGTAAAATTTTAACATATTTTCACAAACTTGATTGGTTTTACTATAAAAGATGTAACAACGGAATTTTTGTTGAAAATATCACGTAATTGTATGAAAAATTGACTTTCAGTCGAGGATTTCTTCGATTTTATTTCAAAATGGCGGGATATTATAGTTGTAAAATTGCAATAAAACGTCGAGATATTGAAAAAAAATACTCTTTCATAAGTGGATATGAAGGATAGGGATATTCTACCCTCGGAATCACAAAATGTTGTAAAACCCTCGGCAAGCCTAGGGTTTAACAACATTTTGTGACCTGAGGGTAGAATATCCCTATCCTTCATATCCACTTATGAAAGAGTCTTATAGTATTATACTGAACGCTTTGTATCATAGGAATGTTTTTTCTAATTTAACACTATGGGGTCAAATGAGTTTAAATAGTGAAGTTGACAGAGATAGTTGAGATTTTGTTACCTGAAAATCGTTTTAAATATTCCCTAGGAGTATTCTGGAAACAATTTTATTTCACTATTGTTTGAAACTGAGTTCATGTATTTTCTTTGTTATACAGTTTGGAAGAAAACCTTGGAAAACCACCAGATGCCCAGCATTTGTCTGAACTCGAGAAACAGTTCTCTACCTACAAGGTAAAGCTCACTTAGTTTAAACAATATTTTATTCAAAGATAAGACAATACATGTAGAATACAATTCAATGATGTACATTAGGATTTGGTAACAAGCTTTAAGCTTATGTAAAACCATCTCCTTATTTGCGGTAGGCGTATATCTTATAAAGTAGAGTAGTAAAAAAAAAAAAGCTATGGATAAACAACAGTGTTACTATCCGGGTACTGATCCAGATTTCCATAATTATTTACAATTGTATACAGAAATAGCATATCCTATGTCATGTAAATGGTAGTGTTATAGACAAAGAATATATACATTGTATCTCGAACCATCTGTACGTACGCGTACGTATGCATATGTAAAAGGGGGGTAAACCTAGTAAAGGAACAATATTAATATTGTATTTGACTTTATAATACACAAATTACAACATGTTTATGTAATTATAATCATTACAATTACACTTATACAATAAAGAAATAAACTGTAAACTTTAAGCTTAGGACCTTTATAGAGTACAGTTCACTCGTGTAAATTATCTTTATAGTAAACAAACTACATTTAGTTATGTACAGTAAATACAGAGCATTGTAATCATTCGTATGCAAACATGAAATATAAAAATTGCATGTAAGACCTTAATAGAGCACAAGTATTGACCAAGGTAGATTAATCTATACATATATGTATATGAGTAATAGATTCATGCATTTACTTTATAGTAAACAGGTTACAACTAGTTGCAATCACATATGTATAAATAAAATATAATTATGACATGTAGGACTTAATGAATACGGATATTGACAAGGTATATGCTTGGCATAGTTTACTTAGTTACATCATAAAATAATTAGAGTAATTACATGATTAGCCAAAACGCTCACTCTTTATAATAAATTGTTGAACAGCCAAGATAATCTCTTCATTTTGTTGTACAGTAAGGTTTGGACTTCCCCATAGTAAACAAGTGGTATTTAAGTCATAATTCAGCGTCCAAATATATCGTTCTCTTAAATTTATATATTTTTCACAAGCAAACAAAAAATGAAAGTTGTCCTCAATATATCCACATGTACAAAAAGGATCATCGTTAAGATTTTTATCAAAGAGATGTGCTTTTAAGCTACTACATTGTAATCGAAGTCTGGTAAGATATATTTGGGATTTACGGTTCCCCAGAATCGATAACTAGGCGGTTTACTTCTATTTCTATCAAGATATGTTTTTAAGGCAATTACGGAGGGGTTATCTCTAATGGAAGTTGGAAGTTCGTTCCACAGGTGAATAGTGGTAGGAAGGAAAGAATTTTGATAAGAACTAGTGTTAGTCTTAATAGTGTATAAAAGGTTTGATTGCCTAGTTCTTAGGCTATGTACATTTACTTCAGAATTTCTTCTAGGTTGTAAATTTGAAAGAGAAGGAGGAGTATGATGATGAATTATGTTATGAAGCTTTATTATTTTGTGTTTTTTCCTACGTTCTGCTAGTGTATCTCAACCTGTATCTTTATATAAAAGGTCAATACTAACTAATTTTGTTGCCCCAGTAACTATTCTTGCTGATTCCTTGTGTATTGATTCTAATTTATTGTTCAAAAAAGTTGGAAGAGAGTCCCATACGACGTCAGCATACTCAAGTATAGGCATAATATATGAGAAATATATACGTTCTAAAGTGTTTCGGTCAAGACAAAATTTAAGTTTTCGTAATACTGCAAGTCTTTTGGATGCTTTTGAAATAATACTGTCGACATGATTAGTCCAACTCAATTCAGTGTTAAAATATAGACCTAAATGCTTATGAGATATAACTGGGTTTACGTTAGTATTGTTCATACTTATTTGCGGGAGATTACTTTTTGTAACTTTTTTACTGACTAATAACGATTCTGTTTTATTTGCATTAAAAGTGACTAACCACTGAGTGGCCCATGATTGAATTTTGTAGAGATCGTTATTTATAACATTAGCTGCATTAATTGCATTATCTATCACTAGATAAAGAGTAGTGTCATCGGCGAATAGTTTGATGATACTGCTTATATCCGATACTATATCATTAATAAATATTAAAAACAGTAAAGGTCCTAATATGGAGCCTTGAGGAACGCCAGATTTAATAGTGCTATAATCTGAAAATTCTCCATTAATTACAACTCGTTGTTTTCTACTAGAGAGATAACTTTTAAACCACCCCAGAATGTTTCCCGTAATGCCTGCATTGTTTAGTTTATATAGTAATCCCTTGTGCCAAACGCGATCAAACGCTTTACTTATATCTAGAAAAATAATTTGTACTTCCTTTCCGTGATCTAATGCTCTACCAATGTCGTTAGTGATATTTAACAGTTGATTTACAGCAGAATCACCACTTCTAAATCCTGATTGGTGCTCAGTGAAAAAGGAAGAATCACGCAGAAAGTTATGAACATGTTTAAAAATGCACCTTTCCATTACTTTACCTATTATACTTATTAGTGAGATTGGACGATAATTGGAGACAGTACTTGGGTCGTCCTTTTTAAATATGGGGATTACGTTTGCCCTTTTCCATACATCGGGATAACATTGATTACTTAATGATTTATTAAAAAGATTACAAAGAGGTCCTATTAATTGTCGTTTGCCTTCTTTTAATAATTTGCCACTAATCATATCGGGTCCGGTTGCTTTAGAAGCATCTATCATATCAATGGCGTCAGACACGTCTTGGGGTGTGATATTGATTTCATCAAGTTTAAAGGTATGATTATCATTAATATTCGGTAGAGTTTGATGTGAATCGTCAAGTTCAGTTTGTTGGACGAAATAGTCATTAAGTATATTGGCCTTTTCTTTGTCAGTGGTGTATTCGATATTATTGTAATTCAAAGTTGGTATGTCAGTTGTTTTGCATGAGAACTTTGTTAGGGAGTTCAGGGTTTTCCACCATTTTCTGGACGAACTAGATGTAGATTGTAACTGGGAGGATATTCTATTATAGTAATTATTTTTTGCATTGCGGATAGCATCGACACAGGCATTTCTGACTTTCCTGAATTTTTCCCAGTGTAGAGGATTTTGTGTATGTTTAGCTTTAGCATGGATTCTTTTTCTAGCTCTGATTAATTTACGTATATTATTATGTATCCAGGGAGGATCATGTTTTCGTAGTATTATCACTTTATTTGGTATAGTATCTAAGGCAACTCTTGATATCGTCATAGAAAGACAATCTGCAGTGTTATCAACTGATAATGCCTCTGTTTCGTTCCAGTTGACATTACTCAATTTATCACGATAATTGGAAAAATCGCAATCTTTATATAGCCTTTATAAAGCTCACTTATAGACAGTTTAGGAATTTTCTTAAGAGCTATGTTTGTTCAACAAATGTATCCAGGTCCAATGAATGGTAAATAAAAAAGTTACTTTTCTTTTCAAACATCAAATGATACTAGCTATTTTGTATTACTCATAATTCATCAGTTGTTTCAGTATTTTTAGTTTTATTACTAACGACATTTACATTTTAAAGGTAAGGAATTGAACAATTTTATTTTCCTTTCAGGTGTCTGGTTTCCCAATAAACATGCCTTTCACAGGTCTTGACTACATCACCGAACGAGTCTATTCCACGGGCGTTCACGCTCATGAGACGAGTGATGTTGAATTTGCCTTGGCAGTTTATGTGCATGCCTACCCGAACTCAATAGCGTCTGTATGGGTTTATGTGGCATCACTCATACGCCTTCGGTAGTTGGTCATGTGACTTTACACGTGTGTCACTGGAAGTGGGTCATGTGACTTTACTCGTCTGCCTTCGGTAGTTGGTCATGTGACTTAACATGTCTGCCTTCGGTAGTTGGTCATGTGACTTTACACGTCTGCTATTGGTAGTTGGTCATGTGACTTTACTCGTCTGCCTTCGATAGTGGGTCTTGTGACTTGACTTGTCTGCCATAGGTAGTTGGTCATGTTACTTTACTCGTCTGCCATTGGTAGTTGGTCATGTGACTTTACTCGTCTGCCATTGGTAGTTGGTCATGTGACTTTACTCGTCTGCCATGAATTGTTGGCCATATGCATGTGACCATAATATCATCATTCCGTCCTAATGACTGTGATAGAGAAGAGTTTCAATAATCAAACATGTGATGTATCTTAAAGCAGAAGGTAGCTTAATTTAAATTATCTGTAAAAGTATAAATCTATACATCTGTAGATTTTGATTTCTTGTGGAGAGCAGCTGTATGATTTTATAATCTATTACTAGTTTTAACAATTAATGAAAAAAGAGACATACATGTAGATCTCTCCGAAACTTCAACAGAATGTTGTGAGATACAAGACAATGATTCTTTTAGCTAGTTTTAGTTATTCTATATTTATTTGATTTCTTGATATTAGGTATACACATCATGACTTTGACGGTTATACAAAAATCATGAAAAAACAAATTGTATTATGATGTTATGGATGCTAACTCATGTGATAATTACATGTACATGTATTTAGAAATATTTATTTGAAAAAAATATAATGATAAATAAACAATATATAAAAACCATATTCTTTGATGTTTTAATTATTTTTAATTTCTGTATTAATGCATAGGATTCCTTTTGATGTGCTCAAACAAAACGACTCACAGCTATATGCAGCCATCTTGAATTTTGACAACTGAGGTTTGTTACTAACCATCTCGTATGTGTTTATATAATATAGGTCTGGGTATTTTGGAATATTCTGTAGCTTCCTTAGTACATGTTCATTGTTGTTTCAATTTACAATTTTACATCGGTTTAAAATCTAAAATGACATGTCTAAATTTGACATTATCTCTATACATGTAGGTATATACATTGTATGTGATATCATCATAATTGAAGTTCTGAATAAAACACAATTTTGTATTATCATAGAAACAGTATGGCACGTGTTCATATGAATGAACACAAGGAATTTTACATAAAGTATAGGAGAAAACAGCCGCTAGTATATAATAGAGTTGTTAAAAATCTTTATGTTACACTAAGGGGACACAACCCAGCTAATAATTGTCAACTGTACATATGTGTAATAGAGTAATTCACTGTGGAGGTATGTGAAAAAATGAGACTGACTCTATTTCAAAACAAGGTCGAATAATTCTGCTGCCAAATAATGGAAATTATAACTAATATTTAAAATTGAATGAGTTTGTCACAGTATATTTGAATTAGAAATGACATATAATGCTGTAACATTGAAGTACATGTACAAATGTAGTTTTATTAGTGACATAAAATCAAAACTTTGGTTTAAAATAATTTGAAATATTTACATTTAAACGTTTAAAAAAAAAAAATTCAATACATGCACATTAGAAATTGGTAAGTAAAGCTTGTTGTTGGTACAGCTGTATAGTTGGGAATCTTGACTTGTCTGAACACGTATAGAAAGTGTCTCTGGAACTCCATGGGTAAGCCATGTTTGTGAAATTAATCTTTGGCGGTTTCAGGTAGACTTTGGATCTGAAACTGAGTTGTTAAATGAGAAAGTGCTATAATAACAATCTGATTAAAATACAGATCCTTATTATCACTACGTTTAATATGAGGATCTGACAATATCCCATTAGGGGTCACGTCAGGATGACCTTTGGAAATGGCCAATCAAATTGGCACTGCCAGAATCTTGACTGGGGATGAACTAGTTTGAAAAGGCTGTCCGAATTATTTTCGTGTACGTAGTCATCTCGCCCTAAGTGCACAAAAATGCTCAATGTGTATGCTTACTTGGACGAAATGGCGTTAACAATTGACGTAGAAATGTGTATAACATATATTTGATATGGAGTACACGTGGTAAAAAGTCATCCGAACGTGACCCCATATGGGATATTGTCAGATCCTATATTGAACGGAGTGGTTATAAGGATCTGTATTTCAATCAGATTGCTATAATAAACAGAAACATATATACACATGTATAAATGTTTTTGTAATAAAGAACCAAATTGAATGTGTTCGTGATGACTCAGCGATATACAGACTGCTACAGGTGTTAAATAAAATAAAACATAACAGAAACCATAATTTCTTAATAATTAAAAAATTGAGAATTACTGTCAATTCATAAATAAACTAAAATATCCAGAACAACTAGATATCTGAGCAATTAACACAAACTGGTGTTACAAGACATTACATACAATAATAGAATACAAAACACTTGTACATAATGTATACTGGTCTCCATGCAGGGTATTATTAAAAACGTTCAGTGAAAATTAAAATCATTGCACACCAGAAAAAATATTCTTTTGTGAGGGATTTTTTTCATCCCCTCTGTCTAGAACCGTAAAATACATGTACTTAATACAAGGAAGAAAAGAGAGCAAAGTGGGCATACATACCAAACCGAACTTGGTGTAATATATTGTAATAACCCTCAGACTCTTCCATTTCGCATAGCTGGATAGCGGTGACGAACTCTTTTCCAAAGAAGTGGTCTATGTTCTCTTCATAAAGAGATTCAGGTAAGCTCACGTGACCTAGAACTGCAAAGAAATTGTCAACACGTTTACTACCGAACTTCCGTATGACCTAATTTTAACATTGAAGTTCAAGTCAACATGTTGTACTAGCCAAATTTCGTATAACTTTTTATAACTTATTTCTTATTCAGTTAAAGCGAATAGTCTTAACTTTCTTGTAATCAACATTAAAGATAAGTTTTACACTTTAATCTGCTAATGGAAGCAACATTGGTAGGAAAAGTATTTCAATCCACGGAAACCCCATTCCTGTGTTTCCTTTCATGAAATATAGGGAAAGGTTCCAGAAAGTCTTGTGCATGCGAACTTTTACATTCTAGTTAAAGGATGCTGAAAATGTAAGTGTTTCATTTACTTACCATTGAAATCGCAAAATATTGTGGAATTTACAAACGTTCTTCCTTCTTTTTGAGAGGCATGCTGTGAATAACTATCACGAATATCATTTAATGTTTGATGAAAACAAAATATTACTTTTAAATATTTTTGCAGATCTACGCAAATATCCAACAGTATGACAAGCCATCTCAGATGAGGTTCGACATTAAGTCTACATCGGACTGGAAGCCGTTCTTCACGCGATCCTTTGCCCGCTCACTTCCATCCATTCAGGTGAAGATTTCATAAAACCTTTCCTTCCCTTCTTAATGACTTTTCCTTTTGTAATGGCTGTCTGGGTTGGGTGTTTTCAATGGAAGAAGGCTTGGTATTTTACTTTTAACCTGACTGAGACATGAAAAGTTCAAAAATGATAATTCTATGTATAGGCATACTGTATACAGGGGAGGCAGACCTTTTAATGACTTATATATATATATATCTTATACATGTAGTCGTTGTGTTGATAGGATATTAAGTAAACCAATAGTTGTGAAAAAGCTAAATTTTGAAATCTGCCTTCAGGGTTTACCTCCCATTTTTAGTGAATAAATTTTCATTGAAAAAATATTTTTTGTAATGATATTTGATAAGTTCGTATTTGATCCACTTCAAGCCTGAAGCCTTACGTTACATCAACTCTGATCCAAACGGAGCTAGAGACATCCAAGAGAAAATTGAGAACATGCTGAAAAACCGGATTATGAAGTGGCGATCTCGCTATATCACCCGATGGAACAGGCACTGTACACAAATCATGAGGAAGATCTTACCAGTGTGAGTAGTAGAAATTTGTGTACATTTGGAATCTGGTATTTGGGGAAAAGATTTTTCTTTCATACCTTCAGGTGTAATACTGGCTGGTCTAGGGCAATACACTCATGCCGCCTGAGGCTGTATTGCATGGCTAACCATGCAATAAAGCCTCGTGACGTCACGGCGTCAACAAAATTTCTATTTCCTCTGTAAAATTTTAACATATTTTCACAAACTTGATTGGTTTTACTATAAAAGATGTAACAACGGAATTTTTGTTGAAAATATCACGTAATTGTATGAAAAATTGACTTTCAGTCGAGGATTTCTTCGATTTTATTTCAAAATGGCGGGATATTATAGTTGTAAAATTGCAATAAAACGTCGAGATATGAAAAAAAATACTCTTTCATAAGTGGATATGAAGGATAGGGATATTCTACCCTCGGAATCACAAAATGTTGTAAAACCCTCGGCAAGCCTAGGGTTTAACAACATTTTGTGACTCGAGGGTAGAATATCCCTATCCTTCATATCCACTTATGAAAGAGTCTTATAGTATTATACTGAACGCTTTGTATCATAGGAATGTTTTTTCTAATTTAACACTATGGGGTCAAATGAGTTTAAATAGTGAAGTTGACAGAGATAGTTGAGATTTTGTTACCTGAAAATCGTTTTAAATATTCCCTAGGAGTATTCTGGAAACAATTTTATTTCACTATTGTTTGAAACTGAGTTCATGTATTTTCTTTGTTATACAGTTTGGAAGAAAACCTTGGAAAACCACCAGATGCCCAGCATTTGTCTGAACTCGAGAAACAGTTCTCTACCTACAAGGTAAAGCTCACTTATAGACAGTTTTAGGAATTTTCTTAAGAGCTATGTTTGTTCAACAAATGTATCCAGGTCCAATGAATGGTAAATAAAAAAGTTACTTTTCTTTTCAAACATCAAATGATACTAGCTATTTTGTATTACTCATAATTCATCAGTTGTTTCAGTATTTTTAGTTTTATTACTAACGACATTTACATTTTAAAGGTAAGGAATTGAACAATTTTATTTTCCTTTCAGGTCTCTGGTTTCCCAATAAACATGCCTTTCACAGGTCTTGACTACATCACCGAACGAGTCTATTCCACGGGCGTTCACGCTCATGAGACGAGTGATGTTGAATTTGCCTTGGCAGTTTATGTGCATGCCTACCCGAACTCAATAGCGTCTGTATGGGTTTATGTGGCATCACTCATACGCCTTCGGTAGTTGGTCATGTGACTTTACACGTGTGTCACTGGAAGTGGGTCATGTGACTTTACTCGTCTGCCTTCGGTAGTTGGTCATGTGACTTAACATGTCTGCCTTCGGTAGTTGGTCATGTGACTTTACACGTCTGCTATTGGTAGTTGGTCATGTGACTTTACTCGTCTGCCTTCGATAGTGGGTCTTGTGACTTGACTTGTCTGCCATAGGTAGTTGGTCATGTTACTTTACTCGTCTGCCATTGGTAGTTGGTCATGTGACTTTACTCGTCTGCCATGAATTGTTGGCCATATGCATGTGACCATAATATCATCATTCCGTCCTAATGACTGTGATAGAGAAGAGTTTCAATAATCAAACATGTGATGTATCTTAAAGCAGAAGGTAGCTTAATTTAAATTATCTGTAAAAGTATAAATCTATACATCTGTAGATTTTGATTTCTTGTGGAGAGCAGCTGTATGATTTTATAATCTATTACTAGTTTTAACAATTAAGGAAAAAAGAGACATACATGTAGATCTCTCCGAAACTTCAACAGAATGTTGTGAGATATACAAGACAATGATTCTTTTAGCTAGTTTTAGTTATTCTATATTTATTTGATTTCTTGATATTAGGTATACACATCATGACTTTGACGGTTATACAAAAATCATGAAAAAACAAATTGTATTATGATGTTATGGATGCTAACTCATGTGATAATTACATGTACATGTATTTAGAAATATTTATTTGAAAAAAATATAATGATAAATAAACAATATATAAAAAACCATATTCTTTGATGTTTTAATTATTTTTAATTTCTGTATTAATGCATAGGATTCCTTTTGATGTGCTCAAACAAAACGACTCACAGCTATATGCAGCCATCTTGAATATTGACAACTGAGGTTTGTTACTAACCATCTCGTATGTGTTTATATAATATAGGTCTGGGTATTTTGGAATATTCTGTAGCTTCCTTAGTACATGTTCATTGTTGTTTCAATTTACAATTTTACATCGGTTTAAAATCTAAAATGACATGTCTAAATTTGACATTATCTCTATACATGTAGGTATATACATTGTATGTGATATCATCATAATTGAAGTTCTGAATAAAACACAATTTTGTATTATCATAGAAACAGTATGGCACGTGTTCATATGAATGAACACAAGGAATTTTACATAAAGTATAGGAGAAAACAGCCGCTAGTATATAAATAGAGTTGTTAAAAATCTTTATGTTACACTAAGGGGACACAACCCAGCTAATAATTGTCAACTGTACATATGTGTAATAGAGTAATTCACTGTGGAGGTATGTGAAAAAATGAGACTGACTCTATTTCAAAACAAGGTCGAATAATTCTGCTGCCAAATAATGGAAATTATAACTAATATTTAAAATTGAATGAGTTTGTCACAGTATATTTGAATTAGAAATGACATATAATGCTGTAACATTGAAGTACATGTACAAATGTAGTTTTATTAGTGACATAAAATCAAAACTTTGGTTTAAAATAATTTGAAATATTTACATTTAAACGTTTAAAAAAAAAAATTCAATACATGCACATTAGAAATTGGTAAGTAAAGCTTGTTGTTGGTACAGCTGTATAGTTGGGAATCTTGACTTGTCTGAACACGTATAGAAAGTGTCTCTGGAACTCCATGGGTAAGCCATGTTTGTGAAATTAATCTTTGGCGGTTTCAGGTAGACTTTGGATCTGAAACTGAGTTGTTAAATGAGAAAGTGCTATAATAACAATCTGATTAAAATACAGATCCTTATTATCACTACGTTTAATATGAGGATCTGACAATATCCCATTAGGGGTCACGTCAGGATGACCTTTGGAAATGGCCAATCAAATTGGCACTGCCAGAATCTTGACTGGGGACGAACTAGTTTGAAAAGGCTGTCCGAATTATTTTCGTGTACGTAGTCATCTCGCCCTAAGTGCACAACAATGCTCAATATGTATGCTTACTTGGACGAAATGGCGTTAACAATTGACGTAGAAATGTGTATAACATATATTTGATATGGAGTACACGTGGTAAAAAGTCATCCGAACGTGACCCCATATGGGATATTGTCAGATCCTATATTGAACGGAGTGGTTATAAGGATCTGTATTTCAATCAGATTGCTATAATAAACAGAAACATATATACACATGTATAAATGTTTTTGTAATAAAGAACCAAATTGAATGTGTTCGTGATGACTCAGCGATATACAGACTGCTACAGGTGTTAAATAAAATAAAACATAACAGAAACCATAATTTCTTAATAATTAAAAATTGAGAATTACTGTCAATTCATAAATAAACTAAAATATCCAGAACAACTAGATATCTGAGCAATTAACACAAACTGGTGTTACAAGACATTACATACAATAATAGAATACAAAACACTTGTACATAATGTATACTGGTCTCCATGCAGGGTATTATTAAAAACGTTCAGTGAAAATTAAAATCATTGCACACCAGAAAAAATATTCTTTTGTGAGGGATTTTTTTCATCCCCTCTGTCTAGAACCGTAAAATACATGTACTTAATACAAGGAAGAAAAGAGAGCAAAGTGGGCATACATACCAAACCGAACTTGGTGTAATATATTGTAATAACCCTCAGACTCTTCCATTTCGCATAGCTGGATAGCGGTGACGAACTCTTTTCCAAAGAAGTGGTCTATGTTCTCTTCATAAAGAGATTCAGGTAAGCTCACGTGACCTAGAACTGCAAAGAAATTGTCAACACGTTTACTACCGAACTTCCGTATGACCTAATTTTAACATTGAAGTTCAAGTCAACATGTTGTACTAGCCAAATTTCGTGTAACTTTTTATAACTTATTTCTTATTCAGTTAAAGCGAATAGTCTTAACTTTCTTGTAATCAACATTAAAGATAAGTTTTACACTTTAATCTGCTAATGGAAGCAACATTGGTAGGAAAAGTATTTCAATCCACGGAAACCCCATTCCTGTGTTTCCTTTCATGAAATATAGGGAAAGGTTCCAGAAAGTCTTGTGCATGCGAACTTTTACATTCTAGTTAAAGGATGCTGAAAATGTAAGTGTTTCATTTACTTACCATTGAAATCGCAAAATATTGTGGAATTTACAAACGTTCTTCCTTCTTTTTGAGAGGCATGCTGTGAATAACTATCACGAATATCATTTAATGTTTGATGAAAACAAAATATTACTTTTAAATATTTTTGCAGATCTACGCAAATATCCAACAGTATGACAAGCCATCTCAGATGAGGTTCGACATTAAGTCTACATCGGACTGGAAGCCGTTCTTCACGCGATCCTTTGCCCGCTCACTTCCATCCATTCAGGTGAAGATTTCATAAAACCTTTCCTTCCCTTCTTAATGACTTTTCCTTTTGTAATGGCTGTCTGGGTTGGGTGTTTTCAATGGAAGAAGGCTTGGTATTTTACTTTTAACCTGACTGAGACATGAAAAGTTCAAAAATGATAATTCTATGTATAGGCATACTGTATACAGGGGAGGCAGACCTTTTAATGACTTATATATATATATATCTTATACATGTAGTCGTTGTGTTGATAGGATATTAAGTAAACCAATAGTTGTGAAAAAGCTAAATTTTGAAATCTGCCTTCAGGGTTTACCTCCCATTTGTAGTGAATAAATTTTCATTGAAAAAATATTTTTTGTAATGATATTTGATAAGTTCGTATTTGATCCACTTCAAGCCTGAAGCCTTACGTTACATCAACTCTGATCCAAACGGAGCTAGAGACATCCAAGAGAAAATTGAGAACATGCTGAAAAACCGGATTATGAAGTGGCGATCTCGCTATATCACCCGATGGAACAGGCACTGTACACAAATCATGAGGAAGATCTTACCAGTGTGAGTAGTAGAAATTTGTGTACATTTGGAATCTGGTATTTGGGGAAAAGATTTTTCTTTCATACCTTCAGGTGTAATACTGGCTGGTCTAGGGCAATACACTCATGCCGCCTGAGGCTGTATTGCATGGCTAACCATGCAATAAAGCCTCGTGACGTCACGGCGTCAACAAAATTTCTATTTCCTCTGTAAAATTTTAACATATTTTCACAAACTTGATTGGTTTTACTATAAAAGATGTAACAACGGAATTTTTGTTGAAAATATCACGTAATTGTATGAAAAATTGACTTTCAGTCGAGGATTTCTTCGATTTTATTTCAAAATGGCGGGATATTATAGTTGTAAAATTGCAATAAAACGTCGAGATATGAAAAAAAATACTCTTTCATAAGTGGATATGAAGGATAGGGATATTCTACCCTCGGAATCACAAAATGTTGTAAAACCCTCGGCAAGCCTAGGGTTTAACAACATTTTGTGACTCGAGGGTAGAATATCCCTATCCTTCATATCCACTTATGAAAGAGTCTTATAGTATTATACTGAACGCTTTGTATCATAGGAATGTTTTTTCTAATTTAACACTATGGGGTCAAATGAGTTTAAATAGTGAAGTTGACAGAGATAGTTGAGATTTTGTTACCTGAAAATCGTTTTAAATATTCCCTAGGAGTATTCTGGAAACAATTTTATTTCACTATTGTTTGAAACTGAGTTCATGTATTTTCTTTGTTATACAGTTTGGAAGAAAACCTTGGAAAACCACCAGATGCCCAGCATTTGTCTGAACTCGAGAAACAGTTCTCTACCTACAAGGTAAAGCTCACTTATAGACAGTTTAGGAATTTTCTTAAGAGCTATGTTTGTTCAACAAATGTATCCAGGTCCAATGAATGGTAAATAAAAAAGTTACTTTTCTTTTCAAACATCAAATGATACTAGCTATTTTGTATTACTCATAATTCATCAGTTGTTTCAGTATTTTTAGTTTTATTACTAACGACATTTACATTTTAAAGGTAAGGAATTGAACAATTTTATTTTCCTTTCAGGTCTCTGGTTTCCCAATAAACATGCCTTTCACAGGTCTTGACTACATCACCGAACGAGTCTATTCCACGGGCGTTCACGCTCATGAGACGAGTGATGTTGAATTTGCCTTGGCAGTTTATGTGCATGCCTACCCGAACTCAATAGCGTCTGTATGGGTTTATGTGGCATCACTCATACGCCTTCGGTAGTTGGTCATGTGACTTTACACGTGTGTCACTGGAAGTGGGTCATGTGACTTTACTCGTCTGCCTTCGGTAGTTGGTCATGTGACTTAACATGTCTGCCTTCGGTAGTTGGTCATGTGACTTTACACGTCTGCTATTGGTAGTTGGTCATGTGACTTTACTCGTCTGCCTTCGATAGTGGGTCTTGTGACTTGACTTGTCTGCCATAGGTAGTTGGTCATGTTACTTTACTCGTCTGCCATTGGTAGTTGGTCATGTGACTTTACTCGTCTGCCATGAATTGTTGGCCATATGCATGTGACCATAATATCATCATTCCGTCCTAATGACTGTGATAGAGAAGAGTTTCAATAATCAAACATGTGATGTATCTTAAAGCAGAAGGTAGCTTTTAAATTATCTGTAAAAGTATAAATCTATACATCTGTAGATTTTGATTTCTTGTGGAGAGCAGCTGTATGATTTTATAATCTATTACTAGTTTTAACAATTAATGAAAAAAGAGACATACATGTAGATCTCTCCGAAACTTCAACAGAATGTTGTGAGATACAAGACAATGATTCTTTTAGCTAGTTTTAGTTATTCTATATTTATTTGATTTCTTGATATTAGGTATACACATCATGACTTTGACGGTTATACAAAAATCATGAAAAAACAAATTGTATTATGATGTTATGGATGCTAACTCATGTGATAATTACATGTACATGTATTTAGAAATATTTATTTGAAAAAAATATAATGATAAAATAAACAATATATAAAAACCATATTCTTTGATGTTTTAATTATTTTTAATTTCTGTATTAATGCATAGGATTCCTTTTGATGTGCTCAAACAAAACGACTCACAGCTATATGCAGCCATCTTGAATTTTGACAACTGAGGTTTGTTACTAACCATCTCGTATGTGTTTATATAATATAGGTCTGGGTATTTTGGAATATTCTGTAGCTTCCTTAGTACATGTTCATTGTTGTTTCAATTTACAATTTTACATCGGTTTAAAATCTAAAATGACATGTCTAAATTTGACATTATCTCTATACATGTAGGTATATACATTGTATGTGATATCATCATAATTGAAGTTCTGAATAAAACACAATTTTGTATTATCATAGAAACAGTATGGCACGTGTTCATATGAATGAACACAAGGAATTTTACATAAAGTATAGGAGAAAACAGCCGCTAGTATATAATAGAGTTGTTAAAAATCTTTATGTTACACTAAGGGGACACAACCCAGCTAATAATTGTCAACTGTACATATGTGTAATAGAGTAATTCACTGTGGAGGTATGTGAAAAAATGAGACTGACTCTATTTCAAAACAAGGTCGAATAATTCTGCTGCCAAATAATGGAAATTATAACTAATATTTAAAATTGAATGAGTTTGTCACAGTATATTTGAATTAGAAATGACATATAATGCTGTAACATTGAAGTACATGTACAAATGTAGTTTTATTAGTGACATAAAATCAAAACTTTGGTTTAAAATAATTTGAAATATTTACATTTAAACGTTTAAAAAAAAAAAATTCAATACATGCACATTAGAAATTGGTAAGTAAAGCTTGTTGTTGGTACAGCTGTATAGTTGGGAATCTTGACTTGTCTGAACACGTATAGAAAGTGTCTCTGGAACTCCATGGGTAAGCCATGTTTGTGAAATTAATCTTTGGCGGTTTCAGGTAGACTTTGGATCTGAAACTGAGTTGTTAAATGAGAAAGTGCTATAATAACAATCTGATTAAAATACAGATCCTTATTATCACTACGTTTAATATGAGGATCTGACAATATCCCATTAGGGGTCACGTCAGGATGACCTTTGGAAATGGCCAATCAAATTGGCACTGCCAGAATCTTGACTGGGGATGAACTAGTTTGAAAAGGCTGTCCGAATTATTTTCGTGTACGTAGTCATCTCGCCCTAAGTGCACAACAATGCTCAATATGTATGCTTACTTGGACGAAATGGCGTTAACAATTGACGTAGAAATGTGTATAACATATATTTGATATGGAGTACACGTGGTAAAAAGTCATCCGAACGTGACCCCATATGGGATATTGTCAGATCCTATATTGAACGGAGTGGTTATAAGGATCTGTATTTCAATCAGATTGCTATAATAAACAGAAACATATATACACATGTATAAATGTTTTTGTAATAAAGAACCAAATTGAATGTGTTCGTGATGACTCAGCGATATACAGACTGCTACAGGTGTTAAATAAAATAAAACATAACAGAAACCATAATTTCTTAATAATTAAAAATTGAGAATTACTGTCAATTCATAAATAAACTAAAATATCCAGAACAACTAGATATCTGAGCAATTAACACAAACTGGTGTTACAAGACATTACATACAATAATAGAATACAAAACACTTGTACATAATGTATACTGGTCTCCATGCAGGGTATTATTAAAAACGTTCAGTGAAAATTAAAATCATTGCACACCAGAAAAAATATTCTTTTGTGAGGGATTTTTTTCATCCCCTCTGTCTAGAACCGTAAAATACATGTACTTAATACAAGGAAGAAAAGAGAGCAAAGTGGGCATACATACCAAACCGAACTTGGTGTAATATATTGTAATAACCCTCAGACTCTTCCATTTCGCATAGCTGGATAGCGGTGACGAACTCTTTTCCAAAGAAGTGGTCTATGTTCTCTTCATAAAGAGATTCAGGTAAGCTCACGTGACCTAGAACTGCAAAGAAATTGTCAACACGTTTACTACCGAACTTCCGTATGACCTAATTTTAACATTGAAGTTCAAGTCAACATGTTGTACTAGCCAAATTTCGTATAACTTTTTATAACTTATTTCTTATTCAGTTAAAGCGAATAGTCTTAACTTTCTTGTAATCAACATTAAAGATAAGTTTTACACTTTAATCTGCTAATGGAAGCAACATTGGTAGGAAAAGTATTTCAATCCACGGAAACCCCATTCCTGTGTTTCCTTTCATGAAATATAGGGAAAGGTTCCAGAAAGTCTTGTGCATGCGAACTTTTACATTCTAGTTAAAGGATGCTGAAAATGTAAGTGTTTCATTTACTTACCATTGAAATCGCAAAATATTGTGGAATTTACAAACGTTCTTCCTTCTTTTTGAGAGGCATGCTGTGAATAACTATCACGAATATCATTTAATGTTTGATGAAAACAAAATATTACTTTTAAATATTTTTGCAGATCTACGCAAATATCCAACAGTATGACAAGCCATCTCAGATGAGGTTCGACATTAAGTCTACATCGGACTGGAAGCCGTTCTTCACGCGATCCTTTGCCCGCTCACTTCCATCCATTCAGGTGAAGATTTCATAAAACCTTTCCTTCCCTTCTTAATGACTTTTCCTTTTGTAATGGCTGTCTGGGTTGGGTGTTTTCAATGGAAGAAGGCTTGGTATTTTACTTTTAACCTGACTGAGACATGAAAAGTTCAAAAATGATAATTCTATGTATAGGCATACTGTATACAGGGGAGGCAGACCTTTTAATGACTTATATATATATATATCTTTATACATGTAGTCGTTGTGTTGATAGGATATTAAGTAAACCAATAGTTGTGAAAAAGCTAAATTTTGAAATCTGCCTTCAGGGTTTACCTCCCATTTTTAGTGAATAAATTTTCATTGAAAAAATATTTTTTGTAATGATATTTGATAAGTTCGTATTTGATCCACTTCAAGCCTGAAGCCTTACGTTACATCAACTCTGATCCAAACGGAGCTAGAGACATCCAAGAGAAAATTGAGAACATGCTGAAAAACCGGATTATGAAGTGGCGATCTCGCTATATCACCCGATGGAACAGGCACTGTACACAAATCATGAGGAAGTCTTACCAGTGTGAGTAGTAGAAATTTGTGTACATTTGGAATCTGGTATTTGGGGAAAAGATTTTTCTTTCATACCTTCAGGTGTAATACTGGCTGGTCTAGGGCAATACACTCATGCCGCCTGAGGCTGTATTGCATGGCTAACCATGCAATAAAGCCTCGTGACGTCACGGCGTCAACAAAATTTCTATTTCCTCGGTAAAATCTTAACATATTTTCACAAACTTGATTGGTTTTACTATAAAAGATGTAACAACGGAATTTTTGTTGAAAATATCACGTAATTGTATGAAAAATTGACTTTCAGTCGAGGATTTCTTCGATTTTATTTCAAAATGGCGGGATATTATAGTTGTAAAATTGCAATAAAACGTCGAGATATGAAAAAAAATACTCTTTCATAAGTGGATATGAAGGATAGGGATATTCTACCCTCGGAATCACAAAATGTTGTAAAACCCTCGGCAAGCCTAGGGTTTAACAACATTTTGTGACTCGAGGGTAGAATATCCCTATCCTTCATATCCACTTATGAAAGAGTCTTATAGTATTATACTGAACGCTTTGTATCATAGGAATGTTTTTTCTAATTTAACACTATGGGGTCAAATGAGTTTAAATAGTGAAGTTGACAGAGATAGTTGAGATTTTGTTACCTGAAAATCGTTTTAAATATTCCCTAGGAGTATTCTGGAAACAATTTTATTTCACTATTGTTTGAAACTGAGTTCATGTATTTTCTTTGTTATACAGTTTGGAAGAAAACCTTGGAAAACCACCAGATGCCCAGCATTTGTCTGAACTCGAGAAACAGTTCTCTACCTACAAGGTAAAGCTCACTTATAGACAGTTTAGGAATTTTCTTAAGAGCTATGTTTGTTCAACAAATGTATCCAGGTCCAATGAATGGTAAATAAAAAAGTTACTTTTCTTTTCAAACATCAAATGATACTAGCTATTTTGTATTACTCATAATTCATCAGTTGTTTCAGTATTTTTAGTTTTATTACTAACGACATTTACATTTTAAAGGTAAGGAATTGAACAATTTTATTTTCCTTTCAGGTGTCTGGTTTCCCAATAAACATGCCTTTCACAGGTCTTGACTACATCACCGAACGAGTCTATTCCACGGGCGTTCACGCTCATGAGACGAGTGATGTTGAATTTGCCTTGGCAGTTTATGTGCATGCCTACCCGAACTCAATAGCGTCTGTATGGGTTTATGTGGCATCACTCATACGCCTTCGGTAGTTGGTCATGTGACTTTACACGTGTGTCACTGGAAGTGGGTCATGTGACTTTACTCGTCTGCCTTCGGTAGTTGGTCATGTGACTTTACACGTCTGCTATCGGTAGTTGGTCATGTGACTTTACACGTCTGCTATTGGTAGTTGGTCATGTGACTTTACTCGTCTGCCTTCGATAGTGGGTCTTGTGACTTGACTTGTCTGCCATAGGTAGTTGGTCATGTTACTTTACTCGTCTGCCATTGGTAGTTGGTCATGTGACTTTACTCGTCTGCCATGAATTGTTGGCCATATGCATGTGACCATAATATCATCATTCCGTCCTAATGACTGTGATAGAGAAGAGTTTCAATAATCAAACATGTGATGTATCTTAAAGCAGAAGGTAGCTTAATTTAAATTATCTGTAAAAGTATAAATCTATACATCTGTAGATTTTGATTTCTTGTGGAGAGCAGCTGTATGATTTTATAATCTATTACTAGTTTTAACAATTAATGAAAAAAGAGACATACATGTAGATCTCTCCGAAACTTCAACAGAATGTTGTGAGATACAAGACAATGATTCTTTTAGCTAGTTTTAGTTATTCTATATTTATTTGATTTCTTGATATTAGGTATACACATCATGACTTTGACGGTTATACAAAAATCATGAAAAAACAAATTGTATTATGATGTTATGGATGCTAACTCATGTGATAATTACATGTACATGTATTTAGAAATATTTATTTGAAAAAAATATAATGATAAATAAACAATATATAAAAACCATATTCTTTGATGTTTTAATTATTTTTAATTTCTGTATTAATGCATAGGATTCCTTTTGATGTGCTCAAACAAAACGACTCACAGCTATATGCAGCCATCTTGAATTTTGACAACTGAGGTTTGTTACTAACCATCTCGTATGTGTTTATATAATATAGGTCTGGGTATTTTGGAATATTCTGTAGCTTCCTTAGTACATGTTCATTGTTGTTTCAATTTACAATTTTACATCGGTTTAAAATCTAAAATGACATGTCTAAATTTGACATTATCTCTATACATGTAGGTATATACATTGTATGTGATATCATCATAATTGAAGTTCTGAATAAAACACAATTTTGTATTATCATAGAAACAGTATGGCACGTGTTCATATGAATGAACACAAGGAATTTTACATAAAGTATAGGAGAAAACAGCCGCTAGTATATAATAGAGTTGTTAAAAATCTTTATGTTACACTAAGGGGACACAACCCAGCTAATAATTGTCAACTGTACATATGTGTAATAGAGTAATTCACTGTGGAGGTATGTGAAAAAATGAGACTGACTCTATTTCAAAACAAGGTCGAATAATTCTGCTGCCAAATAATGGAAATTATAACTAATATTTAAAATTGAATGAGTTTGTCACAGTATATTTGAATTAGAAATGACATATAATGCTGTAACATTGAAGTACATGTACAAATGTAGTTTTATTAGTGACATAAAATCAAAACTTTGGTTTAAAATAATTTGAAATATTTACATTTAAACGTTTAAAAAAAAAAAATTCAATACATGCACATTAGAAATTGGTAAGTAAAGCTTGTTGTTGGTACAGCTGTATAGTTGGGAATCTTGACTTGTCTGAACACGTATAGAAAGTGTCTCTGGAACTCCATGGGTAAGCCATGTTTGTGAAATTATTCTTTGGCGGTTTCAGGTAGACTTTGGATCTGAAACTGAGTTGTTAAATGAGAAAGTGCTATAATAACAATCTGATTAAAATACAGATCCTTATTATCACTACGTTTAATATGAGGATCTGACAATATCCCATTAGGGGTCACGTCAGGATGACCTTTGGAAATGGCCAATCAAATTGGCACTGCCAGAATCTTGACTGGGGATGAACTAGTTTGAAAAGGCTGTCCGAATTATTTTCGTGTACGTAGTCATCTCGCCCTAAGTGCACAACAATGCTCAATATGTATGCTTACTTGGACGAAATGGCGTTAACAATTGACGTAGAAATGTGTATAACATATATTTGATATGGAGTACACGTGGTAAAAAGTCATCCGAACGTGACCCCATATGGGATATTGTCAGATCCTATATTGAACGGAGTGGTTATAAGGATCTGTATTTCAATCAGATTGCTATAATAAACAGAAACATATATACACATGTATAAATGTTTTTTGTAATAAAGAACCAAATTGAATGTGTTCGTGATGACTCAGCGATATACAGACTGCTACAGGTGTTAAATAAAATAAAACATAACAGAAACCATAATTTCTTAATAATTAAAAATTGAGAATTACTGTCAATTCATAAATAAACTAAAATATCCAGAACAACTAGATATCTGAGCAATTAACACAAACTGGTGTTACAAGACATTACATACAATAATAGAATACAAAACACTTGTACATAATGTATACTGGTCTCCATGCAGGGTATTATTAAAAACGTTCAGTGAAAATTAAAATCATTGCACACCAGAAAAAATATTCTTTTGTGAGGGATTTTTTTCATCCCCTCTGTCTAGAACCGTAAAATACATGTACTTAATACAAGGAAGAAAAGAGAGCAAAGTGGGCATACATACCAAACCGAACTTGGTGTAATATATTGTAATAACCCTCAGACTCTTCCATTTCGCATAGCTGGATAGCGGTGACGAACTCTTTTCCAAAGAAGTGGTCTATGTTCTCTTCATAAAGAGATTCAGGTAAGCTCACGTGACCTAGAACTGCAAAGAAATTGTCAACACGTTTACTACCGAACTTCCGTATGACCTAATTTTAACATTGAAGTTCAAGTCAACATGTTGTACTAGCCAAATTTCGTATAACTTTTTATAACTTATTTCTTATTCAGTTAAAGCGAATAGTCTTATTAACTTTCTTGTAATCAACATTAAAGATAAGTTTTACACTTTAATCTGCTAATGGAAGCAACATTGGTAGGAAAAGTATTTCAATCCACGGAAACCCCATTCCTGTGTTTCCTTTCATGAAATATAGGGAAAGGTTCCAGAAAGTCTTGTGCATGCGAACTTTTACATTCTAGTTAAAGATCATGACATTAAATTGAGCTTTGGATGGTAAAAACTGAGCGGGGAAACGAATTTTAAATAAACAATGGATTTACATGTACCTGTTTGCATAATATGGTGAATTCATTTAAACGTGCCTTTGTAAATTGACTAGTGAGCTCTAACGTTGTGTAAAATATCTGGTCTAATTCACCGTTTGGTATGGCTTACTCGGGTTACTTACCTTTTGAGGCCTTGGCCAAAGTCAAATGTGGATTGTAAGCCAACCGTGTATCTGTAGTGTAAATACCATACTCCCCATAGGAATCCTGCACAATATCTGATAAAAAGATCAAGATATATATGTTATTTCTGTGTACCTTTAGCAATATAAAGTTTTTAGTCCGTTCAAGGACGGAGATAAACCCTTGGTCCTTTCAATAGTTTTGTTATGTTTCATAATATTTCTGTAAGACACCAATTCCGATTATTTGTTGCTTTACCGTGTATATGCTGGAGGACATCCTTGTCGTGGTCGTCTGTTTTACCATGCGGTTTAGCGAATATTACTCTCTCGCCGAAGCTCCCCATTCCCTCTACGTCTATTTCTATCGGACTATTCCTGAACGCCGACCGTAGTATAGTGGCACTCAAATCCAATGCGTCCTTTGCTCTGGAAAATATCATTAAAGATGAATTATTGTTCTAATTCTTTAATTCTTTAACGAGGATTGCACACAGCCCTAGGGCTACTAGATGCTCTCCTCGACACATATGACAATACAATATATACATGACAATACATTAGAATAACGCACACACTCTCACTCACACAAACATTCCTTGACAAAAAAAGAGAGAGGGGAGAGGGAAAAAGAAATCGAGATAGAAGAGAGTGAGACTTAGAGAGAGAGACAGGCGAAGGAGGGGGAGAGAGCAATGCAGATGCAGATGGGAGGGGAAATGGAGTTTAAAGAAATAATTATTTATAATCTTTTGGAGTCGATGATGTATTCGAAAGCGGAATCAAAAATTATTTGTTTGATGAATCGGTATTATCTTCTGAGAGCCATGTAATAAAATTTTGACAAAGATATCAGGTATGAGATTAATGATAAGGTCGGGATTGCCATTAAGAGCGAGCTCTTTACAAGTATTTTGAATTGGTTTTGTACGTGGTATTATAAATCTAGGACACTATAAAAAGAAGTGTTTTTCATCCTCAGGAGAGTCTACACAGAAATCACAATATTTATTTGGTGTCAATTTGTAAGAAAATCTATGTTTGTTTAGGGCACTGAGGCCCATTCTTAATCTACTATGATTGATTTTACCTTTTCCATGCCCATACGTATTTAGTGGATTTGATTTTGGAGTCGAAAGTTTTGATAGTGCTTGTGAAAAATAGTTAAGAGTGGGTTTATTCCTTATGTGTTCAGGAAGATTGTTCCAGTCTCTAATAGTTTTTGGAAAGAAAGATTGGTGATAGAGTGTTTTTTGGAAGGAACTGGAAGTAGTGTATTAGAATTTCTGAAATTGTAGTTTGGAGTGCGATGTGAAAGAAGTGGACAGAGCGATTTCAAATATGGAGGCGCGAGATCATGTTTAATTTTAAATAACATTTTAAGTCTAAAATACTTCCTTCTATCACTTAGTAGCTCCCAGCCAAGCTCAGTTAAAAGTTTTGTATGCGTTGTTACCTTATACCCCCTGTACAGATTAGAGCAGCCCGTCGCTGAACACTTTCAATAAGGTCGGATTCATGCTGATTGCAGTTATCAAATAGTATACAACCATATTCTAGGATAGATCTTACCATAGATTTATATAGCTTTTCAAGACCGACACGTGGTATTATGTACAATAATGACTGTAAAATGTTTAATAAATTATGATGAATTATTCATCCGGACAAATTACAAATGTCCTCGGCCAACATATGCTATGGGATGTGTCGTTATGCCATTCAGAACATACTCTGATGTTAGACGATTTTTAATGACAAATTGATTACAACGTGCTAACGCGTTTTATTCATTTTTAGGGAAATTATAGGACCGTATCTCCACAAGAATGCAGTTTAATGCTTAAATAAATACACTCGGACAATACGAAACATTCAATTGTCACAGCTACAAATATCAAACATCACATTGATGTGGAATTTACAAATTTCTGTTTAGAGAAACTCAAAAATTATATAATTTGTCCTAATTCTACTTTGCATTAGTAGAATACTGTAAATATATTTATCTATAAACTGTACTTTGTAAAAGGACTGAATACTTGTTGGATAATTGAGTAGTCGGGGTCATTTAAGGACGGCCTCCCGTGTATGCAGTGTGTTGCGTGGGCGTGTTTTGGGACTAAATTGGGAGACTACAGTATGTTCGAGTTGTGTCATTTTGTTAATTTTATCTCACTGACGCAAGGCGCCAATAAACACTGTCGGGAATCACGTGATTTGAAGTGGCGACCCAACGAACAGACAACATATCTTCCATGCAGAAAACCGAGGCGCTTCGGGAGAAACCAGACGGTAAGCTTCCGAACTCAATGGGTCTAATGTATCAAGAACTGGCCAATAGACGACGGACTTTATTACCAAATACACCCATATTTACATTTCTACTCAATTTCAAATAATCGGAGGGTGGGTGTAGAAAAAAAATCTCTCAACATTTCATCAACACGTCGCGTAGTGAAACCCACGAACGAAGTACGTTTTATTGTTACACGACGAATAAAGTGATATAACCACTGAATTTTTATTCGGTCATGTATATTATGCAATGACAGAACATTTTTAGACAATTGGAATGTCCGTGAGTCCATATTTGTCAATATCTATGAATGTTTTTTGTAAATGGTGGTTGACACGAATAGGTCATCGTAGTAACAAGGCGGTGGGTTACCACGCATGAGAAATGTTTCAAAGTTATATAACAGAGGTCTTGGTAATATTCTCAGTTTCAAAGGCTGCCACCTCGATGGTGATTGACAACACTCCACCGCACTTCAATCGACTAAATATAAATTATTCTAAATACCATGTTACAAACTAATCGAATCGGTTATTTAAAATCAAAACGTTATAAATCATGTTATTATAAAAATGCTGGTAACTTTTAGTAATGAATGACATAAAAAGTTCTTCTTGATTCACTCAATGAATTCCACGCAAATCATTTGGGTTGAGGGGGGCGGTTATAGTACATTGTATAACCTGTAGAATTATAAAAATACCATTTCTTTACTTTTTTCTATGTCAATCGGTCCACTCCTTCAGATGTTGAAATAAGCTATTGGATACATGTACGTGATGTTCTCATAGTGTTGATCTCTTAACTTTGCACCTTTGCCCTCAGAGAAATAACAGACTATGTTTAGAGACATAATGTACTTTGGCATAGTAAAAGTATACAAAAACATCTATTTACATATGCCCCCATATAAGTCAATGTGAGGGGAGTTGCGTTCAAATCTACATAATCGCAATGACGTATGAATACAAACGCAGTACATGTTCGGACTACTTCTAGCTCAAGTTGACGGATTTCAATGTAACAATAGAGAGTTTTTATTAGATCCAATTAAATATGTATTTGACATCAAAACAAAAGACTAGTTTACCCAAATTAGCAACCATCACCGTTTTAACCCCTAGAGTGCCACAGAGCCTATATATAGGCTCTATGATACTACCGTTTAGTGCCAATGGGCCTTTTTTTAGGCTCTGTGAAATTCGACAGTTTAACAATAGCGATGACGTCATCTACCTATTCTGCAGTTCTGGGCCTTCTTCAGTTGTTTTCATGTAAAATGATGGAAATTTCTCTAAAATATCAAGAACCTCCATTTCACTGATTTTTTTGTCCATTTACGTATACTGAAAGGACACTTAATCTCCAATACTCCTTCTTGACATTCACTTGGCATGGAGGGGTCGATAACTTTGCCGTCACAACTTGCTCCTACAAACGCAGCAGATTGGAGAAGAAACAGGCTAGTATTCTCTATCTGTATGGGAGTACCAAATGATTCCATTACTGCCAATACTGCCATGTAGTCAACCTTCGCTCTCTGCTCCATATCTATTCCCCATTGGACAGAAGGTGGTAATGTACTGTACCTGTAAATTGTAATTGAAATAATTTTTAATTCATTATTACTAAAAAGTGAAAAAGTGCAAAGTAATAAAACATAGATTATGCCACTTTTCTATAAATAGATAAGTTTGAATAAGATTGTGAGATTTCAATTATTTCATAAATAATAGAAAAACAGCAGTTCTAATTACATTAGATATTACATAAAATGTAATATGTACATGTATACTTTTTAAGCTTTAAATGTGTATCTGGTGCTCTAATACACAAAAAAAGCTTATAAATTGTTTGTAGGTGAATATCTTGGATAATAAACACAAAACACTTGACTTTACTCAAAAATCTAAGGTAGCAAAATTTTAAGAAATATATTTCGGAGATTATTTTATGTAATATAATTACTTGTTCAAAGATGACCCATTTACTAGTAACAACTCCTTGATGAGGCTGTTAGGTGATAGTCCTGATGCCATAACATCTCCAAAGCGGGAACTTGTGATTCTTCCCTTGTGGAGATCCAGCCAAAGTTCACTCTCTCTTTGCTGTCGAGTATTTTTTTTTTCTACATACTCCTGAAGTTCTTTATCAATAGTTGTAGGAATTGCTGTAAAGATACACAAAATACAAATTAACTTCAATTAATATGACAAAATTGTACCTTGTGAATCAAAATGAATTGTTAATGTTGCTCTTTGTTTTATTTAGTATTACTTAATCTTGTTAAATAGTATACTTCCGCGTTTTACACACACCTGTACAAAGACCACTCATAGAACAAGAAAAATGTAACTTACATAGACAGGAAATTCTTAAAAGAGACCTATATTTAAAATGAATTAAGCTAGATTAAGAACAATATCAAGTGGTCTTTATAAACAGGTATCTGTATAATACAAGAACAAAAAATGACATTTTATTTGCAAAAACCCTAAACATAACAAGATGTTATTTCAATAAATAAGATAAAGGCACCTGGTCACAAATACCAACCAGGGCACTATGTCATTTGTATATATTTTTGAAATATGCAGTCAATTTAATCTTTAAGAATATAAGACATTGAGTTTTTCCAGGTTGTATTTCAAACTAAAATATTACTTGGCAAGTGTTAAAATTTACGTTTCTGCATAATATTTCTGCTAAATCATGATTAAGCATACTTAGATGAGACACATAGAGCTTACATGTATTAGCTGTGTATATAAGCTGTTGAAGCCTGATTTTTTGTGGAAGTCACTTCTTCCTCCTCCAGAAAGTCTGGGGCACTATCTGGTATGATAGCAAGGTGTGCCTTACTTGCAGTATCAATACATTTTATAAGAATTTCCTGTAAACACCCAGTTTATCATATACATACACAGAAGAATAAAATTAACTTCATGTTGTCTAAATTGTCAAATAAATTTTAAAAAATAAAACTTTTAATCAATTTTAATTAATGTTGATCTCTGCAGAATTGGTCATTGTAGAAATACACGTGTTAAAGTAAAACAAAAATGAAGCCAGCCAGAAGATCAATAAACTTGAGTAATGCTTGCACATATAAACTGTGTTATATCCTTTTATAAATATATGTGTATATACACACCTGTGTTTGGGAAAATGGAACGCATATCCCTCATTTTCTCAGCATAGTGATTATAATCCAACATCTTGTCAGTTGTATGCCGAGGATCAAACTCGAGAACTGCCCTTGAAGGTTTTTCAGGTTCCAGTGTCGGCTTGTTCAATTTGAGGTCTCTTAAAGGACATGGCTTCTTAGTCAACTTCCTAGGCACATTCCATTTGGACAATTTTGATGTACATGATAAAGTGCTTTGTTGATTAGCCACTTCCCTGTTGTAGTCATTCATCGCAAATAAAAGTCCACCAACATGGCTACAGCACTGTGCAAGTCTGTAAAACAAGGAAAAAATACTCATCTTTTGTTGAAAAAATGTAACTACTAATTGTCCACTTTTTGAAATCATTTTCCTTTCTTGAGAGTTCTTTACATATCTACATATTATGACAATTGAATGTAGGGACTTTTTCCTTTCATTAACCAATGACTGATGAGTCTACAGCTAAGTGAAATATTGCTTCATGTACAACATGCCTCTTGATCTATATTCTTGCTGTAATATACATCATTTAACAAAACGCTTACCCTATTGGGCACTGACAGTGGGCATGGGCTGGTTTATCTTGGTACAAACAAATGTACACTCTAGCTTGGTATTTCTGCTTTTTCATGGAAGCTAATACTGATGCTGTGCAATAGGTGACATCTGTATCAATCTGTGAACATAAGAACAATAAATTTAATTATGCATCACAGCATGGCAAAAAAAATCAGGGTTACTGTAATAGTAATATATTCAAGTGAGCAAAGTTTGAAATTTTACATCACGTGTTCTGTTGACAAACCTCACAAAATAGGAGAATATTTAAAATTCATCCACTTTAATAGCTAACATGTTATGGGTAATGTAATTATGATGAGGGGATATAAGCCTACGGTCTACTCTTGCATGTCTAATGTACAATAGCTGTGATAACTGTACTGTTGATGTTAACCTAGTTATAATTTAAGTTAATGATTTCGTGAGCAACAAAAAATTACCAGAACACAACCAACCTGTGCCAATTTTATATCTTGCACATCTCCTGCCTGATGTTTCATTTTCAAAATATCTTTATTTTCGCATCGTTAAAACTCCATAAAACTTTCTTTGCTTTTACAAATAGCGTGAAAATGCTTGCTAATAGGACACGGTTTTCTAAAAAAATAACACACTATGGTTAAAATTACTGATGTATGATCTGTAAGAGTAGATAATTTGTTTAGAATCAATGAATAAATAAAATCAGGTATATTGCAAAATTGACCATTTGAAAATACGTTTCAGTCAAAATTGAGCATAAGAATTATATCAACGTATGATAGTAAAATACTTAAAATTCCAAATGCATGTGCATTGGTGCCTGTCAGCCATGTTGTTTTCTTATTTGTCCCAAGTTACAATATGCATGTACGTAGTAAGCGGGACATATAAAAGAAAAGAGATCACCTCAAATACTTTCCGAGGATTACCTGTAGCGGTAAAAATAATGCTTACGGACGACTGAAGAACGACGGACAAAAGGCGATAATTAAGTATATAAATTTTACGTTGTATAATTTAATTTTAAGGGATTTATGCTTAAGAGCAACATAAAATGTACAGGTATTAACGCAATACATCAATATCATAAACATACGAGAACATTGATTGTCAGTGACATTTTTATCTGTTTAGATAAGCACAGGCTCAAAATTAAATATGTTTTATGTTAAATACAAATGTATGCTTAGACAAATAGCTCTCGTTCGCTTGAATGTTAATAATTACCGACATATCAAACAGGCATGGGCACACTTACTTTAAAATGTAATTAATTAATAATCGATTACTTTGGTGAAAATACTGTAATCGATTATTAATCGACTATAATAATCGATTACAGGTACAACTGGCTTGTAATCGATTACAATTAATTACTTTACAAAATGTAATTGAAATTATAAACACCAAGCATTATTCAGTCTACCAACAATCTTTAATAGTAATTTATGAAATTGCACAGAAAGCAATCAATTCATGCATTTGATTCATTGGAAATTACACATCTGTTGAATTGCATTTTATCATCATTAATTTTTGGAATGTGTCATCATTGAGTCTGCACCTATCTGGCCTGAGCATTTTCCCAGCAGTACTGAATAAACGTTCCACTGGTAGGGCAGATGTTGCTGAAATAGGTAAGATTTTTTTCTCTTCATTTTTTCTTCAATACTGTAAACCATCAGTATCCACAAGGATCCAAAAGGTATTGGGCGAGACTTGCAGACACAGTCTTCTCACTTTGGACCATTACAGTTGCCTCTTCAAAAGGCTTCAAAATGAGGCACAATTCCTGAAGGAGTTTTCGTTCATAAGTTGATAGCTGTGTTGGGGCACCAATTTTGTTCAATTTCTCTTCAGAAACAGAAAGCACAGACCTGATCATTATTATTTGAGAGTTCCATCGTGTCAAATTATCACTCTGAAGTCTTTTCTCATCTTCTAGTATTTCTGAAGCATTGATCGACTTTCGAACAAACCTTACAATTGTCGAGGCCTTTGAAATTACATTTTTCAGATGAGGGCTAGCATCATGCAGTCCGTCTTTCACTACTAACTGTAATGTATGAGTAAAACAGTTACTGTGTTTAGGAAAATTGTCTTCTGGAAAATCAACTCAAACATCCTCCATGTCACAATCACTGTCGTCACTGCTGTCAGAATCCAACTTATCTGTATTCTTGTCAGGAAATCCGGGTAAAGAAAAATTGAAGGCCTTTTTCATGTTTGCTGCATTGTCACTGATAATATAAGTAACCTTGTCAGCTATAGCGAATGCAGCTTAGGGCTTCCTCATACTCCTGGCAAATATTCTCTGCTGTATGACGTCCCCGAAAGCGTTTACATGCAATCATCACAGACTCCAAGTTCCAGTCTAAAATAAAGTGGCCAGTGATCCCCAGAAATCCATGCATTTGTCGATTTGACCATAAATCGATGGTTAAACAAACACTAACCGCTTTCTCTAGTTTTTCTTTTACATAGTTTAGTTTCTGTTTCCACAAACACCTACAAGAGATACATAAAATGTATAATTATTTACAGTCGCAAATTAAACAAAACACTTTATTTGAGACATTATCAGTTATCTTACTTGAATAAATATGTGTGTGAATACATGTGCATACAGTGATAGGATTTCAGATTTTTATGAAAGCTTATATATATTACATATACTGTATATTCACATACACATACCTTTTCTAAGTGTTTTGTAGAAAGTTGCTTCCTACTTGGTATCTCCAATTTCGGATCCAAAATTTTGATGAAATCCTTGAAATATGGACTCTCCACAACAGGGGGTCGATCGTGTCTTGGTATGCGAAGGTGTAATAAGAGTCATCATTCGCTGTTCAATTGAGTAAGCTCCTCCCACTTTTGACCGACTGTTATTGAATAATTACGTCACTTTCAAATGACGATTTTATTGCATAAAATATAAAAAAAAGTCGTGTGAGTGTAAATATAGGGATTGGATTTCGTTTTTATGTTAATCATGCTTGTATGGAGCAATTCCTCTAAGAATATATTCAATATGGGGGGCTAACTACATAATCTGTAACTAATTATCAGATCCCCGTGGGCAGAACGTCATCTATGCAATGGCCTCGGCATGCTATATACATGTATGTAATATTAACGGAGCCGTCAAAGTTCCTCGATAGGCCCTAAAAGACAGGTAGGAACCGAATTATATGATTTTTCACATTTGTCTTTATCAAGTGTCGCATTACAAATGCACCAAGTTTATACTTCTCTGCTAAAGACAGCTGAAAGAATTTTAGCCTTCTGCACAGCGACCTGGCACGATTTTTTTTAACCAACAGTAAACATATATATTAGACTATAATATATATGTATACTGTTGGTTAAAAGATAGCTGCAATATTGTAGCTCAAAAGACTTTTTGACAGAAAATGGCGTCGTCTTTAGAGCTACAATTGGTGCCTATTACTGCTAATGGAGCAAAGTAATGATTATGCAAACCATTATAAAACGTTTGTTTGCATTTTTATCGTACTTGTTTGATATCGCTTACGTTCTAGGGAATAAAACTGAACCACATAAAATATCAAATTCTCATCGAGACATTATTTTAACATAATACATATGAAGGTCTTTCTGAAGGAAATTTATACGGCAAGTCCACAAATTGTGAATTTGACGTCTTGTGAGCGGTACGGTAGATATTAAGAATGGTAGTTATGTTTGTTTTGGACAAAAATCATATGTAAATGCATGTATACGCATAAAATATATGAAAACCTACAAAAAAGTAAAGAAAACGATGCCCGAGTGATTTTCGGAGGCAGTGCTCCACTACGACACATAGGGACCAATTCGTACCCGGTCGAAAGGTATAGTAGGCCGGGTACGTATATTCGTTCAAAATATACATGACCGAATAAAAATTCAGTGGTTATATCACTTAATTCTTCGTGTAACAATAAAACGTACTTCGTTCGTGGGTTTCACTTCGCGACGTGTTGATGAAATGTTGAGAGATTTTTTTCTACAACCACCCTCCGATTATTAGAATGTTTGCAACAATGACAGAAAATTAAGCAGAAATGTAAACATGGGTATATTTGGTAATAATGTCCGATGTCTATTGACCAGTTCTTAAAACATTAGACCCATTGAGTTCGGAAGCTTGCCGTCTGGTTTCTCCCAAAGCGCCTCAGTTTTCTGCATGGCAGACATTTTGTCTGCTCGTGGGATCACCACTTCAAACCACGTGATTCCTGACAGTGATAAAACTATAAGAAACTATGGTATGCATCATATATCAATGAATAATAGCAAAGGATCTTAATATATGTAATCGCAATCATGAAAAGCATATTTCCTAAATCTCCTCGATTCCAGTATGTTATTTTATGACATTACCTCTGCTTTCGAGGATAACTGGATAAATTTGTGACCATCAATGTTATATGAGATCTTTGTATCGATGTCATGGCATCAAGCAAGGATCCGTTTTTGGCCACCATTGATTGCTGGACATTTTATAGTTCTTGTAATATCTGCAAATAAAAGTGTAATGCCAATTGGTGACTTTTGAAAATTAACAGATTTCGACGAAGCATAATTAAAACCCTTGTAATTCATAAAGAGTAATTAATGAAATAGGGCAAAAACAATGTTGCTTCCTCTTGATATACCGTTGAACGAATATACGTACCCGGCCTACTATACCTTTCGAAAGACGACACCATTTTCTGTCAAAAAGTCTTTTGAGCTACAATATTGCAGCTAGTTGGCTCTGGTGGTATCATCATTTGTAAACAGCTAGCTATATTGACCGCCTATGATTAATAGCATATAATACTGCATATAGAAATGCAATTATATTGATATTATTGTACTACGCAGGCCTACATCATTATAGCATAGTAGTCCCTCAATACTATTATCACAACGGAATTTCCAGTAGCTGTAATATTTCTCTTGTCATGGTGTAAAATCCAGAGACGTTGAATAGTTTACCAAATACGAATTTATTAATTAAATCACTTTTTCTTTGAGTCGGAAGGCGATTTCCGGAGTGTCCGAAAATCGACACGTAAAGACCGAGATCTAGATCCTAACCGACTACAAAATATGTAGCTGCAATATTGCAGCACACAAAAGACTTTTTGACAGAAAATGGTGTCCTCTTTAGAGCTACAATTGGTGCCTATTACTGCTAATGGAGCAAAGTAATGATTATGCAAACCATTATAAAACGTTTGTTTGCATTTTTATCGTACTTTTTTGATATCGCTCACCTTCTAGGGAATAAAACTGAACCACATAAAATATCAAATTCTCATCGAGGCATTATTATTTACATAATACATATGAATTTCTGAAGGAAATTTATACGGCAAGTCCACAAATTGTGAATTTGACGTCTTGTGAGCGGTACGGTAGATATTAAGAATGGTAATTATGTTTGTTTTGGACAAAAATCATATGTAAATGCATGTATACACATAAAATATTTGAAAACCTACAAAAAAAGTAAAGAAAACGATGCCCGAGTGATTTTCGGAGGCAGTGCTCCACTACGACACATAGGGACCAATTCGTACCCGGCCGAAAGGTATAGTAGGCCGGGTACGTATATTCGTTCAACAAAATATGAGACGTGGAATTAATTAAATGTACATGTACAATCGATACAATGGATGACACTGGCATGTATATGACGGTCGGTACTCATCCTCGATACTCCAGGGGTTCCGATCACTTACGATCTCTACACCCCTGGACTATCTTGTAGTAAAACTGGAGGCAACATAACAGAACAGGTAATTTAGTCCTTTGATGTGCATCAAAAGAGCTGTATAACGGTACACTGTGGTTGACTGTGTGGCTTTGAAGTTGGGCGTCGCTCTCTCTGTAAGCTTCAAAGGAAATCTTTGAAGGTCTGTGATTGGTTCAGATCTGTTCACCTGAGCTGCCTTCATTTTTACAATGAGATAGTCCAGGAGTGTAGAGATCGTCAGTGATCGGAACCCCTGAAGTATCGAGGATGGTCGGTACTCGGACAGGTGAGATGATTAGCTTATCTATTGTCTGAGTCGTAAGTGTCATAGTACTAGTAAGACCAGTTTGGATAATTAAATTCAAAGGGTAAATGAGTTATAAATACACAATGAATAAATAACAATTAACCATCAAATCAAATAATACGGAATTAAAATATTAACCAATTTTCACAAAATACCTAATGTAGCACTTATATCACAAAATTCTTCACGATACTATACTGCGCATGTGTTACAGCGTTCAACTCTTCACCTATTTCCAGTACTGAAATTCTTAGTTATTTTAACGTTACATAGAATTCGAATATGCCCCTTTTGGAATATATGCTAAACCAATTTTGTTGCTGAAGTCTTTTTTCTACAAGTTCTACATGGAGGTCTAAAATGACAATTTTAATCAGGTAAGAAATGTTCTTGACACAGATATATTATTTGAGAAAAATATGATTGCATTCGAATTCCTTTCCTTTTTATCAAAACATTAAAGTGAACAGTCGGGCAAGGATGGCTAAAGTCGGTAAAAATGGTGTGAATGTATCCAGTATAATTTCTTATGGAATATAAAAATAAAATTTCTCGTCAAAATCTGTTTGCGTACGTAGAAATTAATTTAAAGTATACGAATGCTAAAATGTCCTCCCGGCTGACTATGTCCGTGGTTACATTTCCACGCAGCCTCGCTTTCAATGCTTTCAACTTTTCTTTATTTCAATGGTCAGAACTGGGAAACGTAAGCAGAACTTGACCGTTGTATTAATATGTGAGAACTTTTGGAAGGTCAATGAACGCATTTAGACTGGTTTTCTTTGCCCGACTATTAACTTTAAAATAATACCTTTGGATTTGAAATTTGAAATGCAATAAAATGGTCCGGTTGTTTGTGATGTCTCCGAGTTCGCCTGTTTCCACCACCTGAAGACTTCCTATGTATCTCTGTATGATCTCGCCACATTTCTCAAAGTCGGGATTCGGTTCTGAAAAATCACAATATCTTACACAAAAGACGATGAAAGATATCCTAAAAAAGGCAGTTTTAGGTCAAATCTTTTTAAAACCATGATAGTCATCTAAAAAAAACTAAACCGAAGTCCTAGTATTAGTGGTAGGAGTGGTTATCTCCCTTTGGCCATTAAAACTGACATTCATAAATTTCTGTAATAGATCATTTTATGATGGTTTCTAAGAGTTTGAAGTTTTCAGACTTTGAATTTTTAACAAAGCAATAGAAATAAGTGATTTTTTTCAAACCTAGACATCATTGGTAGATTTCCATTCCAGAGTCACAATCAACTTTAGCTACACAATTGTATTTACGTAGCTGCCAATATTGCAGCTCAAAAGACATTTCATCCTCGATACTCCAGGGATTCCGATCACTTACGATCTCTACACCCCTGGACTATCTTGTAGTAAAACTGGAGGCAACATAACAGAACAGGTAATTTAGTCTTTTGATGTACATCAAAAGAGCCGTATAACGGTACACTGTGGTTGACTGTGTGGCTTTGAAGTTGGGCGTCGCTCTCTCTGTAGTCTTCAAAGGAAATCTTTGAAGGTCTGTGATTGGTTCATATCTGTTCACCTGAGCTGCCTTCATTTTTACTATGATATAGTCCAGGGGTGTAGAGATCGTAAGTGATCGGAACCCCTGGAGAATCGAGGATGAAGACATTTAGACAGATAATGGTGTCGTCGGCCGAAGATATATAGTCGGCCGGGAACGTATATTCGTTTTATATTTTATGTAGAGAAAGATACGAATACTTAATGCTTTTCTTCAAATTATTTAATGTGTTTCCATTTCGTACCGTACTTTCAACTTTAGCGTTACACTTGTATGTGCATTAGTATCTTCAGATTAAACACTATATAAGGTTTAAGGTGGTTCGATACAGTTAGGCCTAAACATTTCCCTCGTTTAATTTTCTTTAAAATTTGCTCACTGAAAGATTGGTTGATAAACTGTTTATTAAGGCTTTTATTTGAAATTTGACCGTGCGGTTTTGGAAATATTGTACTCTCAATAACCCTACTTTACCGTCTGTTTTTCTCAAACTATAATTTTACAAATATTTTCAAAGCTTGGTAATTGACTGAAATATTACAAACAACATCATTTTTTATCTTTAATAAGTAACTTTATATGGCTATCAATGACCTCAATGTCGTTTCCACTCTTAAAAATACAATAATTGTGAATTTTTCACGCGAATGCGTGTAAATGAGGCCTAAAAAAGGCCAATTCTTGCATTTGAATTTCAACTTAAATACCTAATTAAAAAAATTGTGTCGTTTAATTTTCTTTATTTTTGTCCACATAATTAGACAGTTGTTTCAGTTATGATGAAAGAATATAAAAAAAATGACAGCGGAATTTTTGAGTAATTAGCGTTTCTATACCCCTACCCCTAGCTGCAATATTGTAACTCAAAAGACTTTTTGACAGAAAATGGTGTCGTCTTAAGAGCTACAATTGGTACCTATTACTGCTAATGGAGCAAAGTAATGATTATGCAAACCATTATAAAACGTTTGTTTGCATTTTTATCGTACTTGTTTGATATCGCTCACCTTCTAGGGAATAAAACTGAACCACATAAAATATCAAATTCTCATCGAGGCATTATTTTTTACATAATACATATGATGGTCTTTCTGAAGGAAATTTATACGGCAAGTCCACAAATTGTGAATTTGACGTCTTGTGAGCGGTACGGTAGATATTAAGAATGGTAGTTATGTTTGTTTTGGACAAAAACCATATGTAAATGCATGTATAGGCATAAAATATTTGAAAACCTACAAAAAAAGTAAAGAAAACAATGCCCGAGTGATTTTCGGAGGCAGTGCTCCACTACGACACATAGGGACCAATTCGTACCCGGCCGAAAGGTACATGTATAGATCTAGTAGGCCGGGTACGTATATTCGTTCAACCCTACCCCCTAAAAATGACTTTTTTCACATTTATTTTATTAGACCGAAATCGAGCGGTAATATTTTTATAAAGAACATCTGATATATTGAATATTATAAAGTGTAATAGTCCGATAATATAAATTGTTATACCGATTAATTTTATGTCACGATGCCACCGATTCGATGCTATAGACGTATCAACATAGAGCCGCCATATTGGATTTTTAGAGTTACTTCCCTTAAATCGGAGTAATGATACTTCCGGTTTACGTTGAGGTGAGAGCGGCGTATGTTAATAAGGGCGCATTTCTCTGAAATTCAGAAGGTACAAGTTGTTTGTTGTTAGAATTTGCAACGCTGAGTTAATTTCGCCTCTCCCCACGTTGATTAGGCCCGTTGTCATTGCAATCGTCCATCTATGTCTTACTTAAAATGTATTTGTAAGTGTAGACAGAACTACAGTACTTGTCAGTAGATCATGACATGTAATATCAGCCGGCGATGGTCTAGTCATATTCATGCGTAATAACAAACAAACAAAATGCAATGCTTATTGAGTATTTACTCAAAACAATTAAAACAGTTTAAAATGTTGAAATATTGTAACACGATTTCATTGCATATGTGTAATTGTAAACAAACTTCCAAAAGGGTATACATTACATGTACGTATAATTTCCTTTTGGATAGTCTAACTTTTACTTGATATAATTATAAATGCAAGTTCTCGTGGTAATGTAAAGTTAAAAATCATATGCAATTATGATGTATCACACGAAAGATTTCAGAATAAATCAGTTGTATTTACAATTGTACATCTACATATTCTATTGATTTACAGATATTCATGGTGGATTTGAGATCAATGTACAATACATGAGATAAGAATGCAACATAAACCAACTACAATAAAGTAAAACGTACATGGTACTGATGCCCATGTGTACGATTATCACTTTTACATACATTGTCACCATGTGACATAAAACTAGCTTGAATGCTCCAACCTAACCTGTGCATGTGCTTGACCCTGCCTACAAGCCTAACCTGTGTTTGCTACCAGCCTAACCTGTGTGTGCTCTACATATATACCAGCCTAACCTGTGTCTGCTCTACATATATACCAGCCTAACCTGTGTGTGCTCTACATATATACCAGCTTAACCTACATGTATGTGTGCGCTATATATGTACATATACATATATATGTACCAGCTTAACCTGTGTGTCCTATGTTTGCATGGTACATGTACATATACCAGCCTAACCTGTGAACCAGCTGCAAACTTGTATTATTCTACATCTACAGTGTACTCTTTACACTTGGCTAATATCTTCCACTGATATAACTTAACAACATGGACATGTAACTATGTGTACTTGTATCCTTGCTGTTGCTTCACCTGTGGTAATTGCTTATCATAATATCAGTGTTTGTAAAATTATAAGAGCTTAGCATAAATTAATTTGCATGTGTTCTGAATTGCTTGCTAGTCATTATTAGATTGTTAATAATTACAATGAAAACATATATATTACATACTAACAAAGCATGTAATAACTACTAATGTTTATGCTTGTTTCACGCTGCTTTTTACTTCATCAATGGATTCATGCAGACTTGCAAGTACTTCTATTGTATTTGCTAATTAATTAATATCTCTGTAAGTCATAACCTGTCAATGTAATTTATGATATATATACATGTATACATACTTTTTGCTTAGATGCTGTTGTTTAGTTTTGTTGTTTAGTTTATTAATCAAACCTGTAGAAATGTCCAAACGCATTTGTTGCATTAGTGGATGTTCTAATGGCGGGTATCGACTCAATATTTGGAAAAGTAGACAGTGTGTGCTCCATAATAGCAACTATGGTACTAACCCATGTACTTGTAAGCCTCCCTTTAAACTTTTCCCTTTCCCTAATGATACCTCTATCAGGATGCTTTGGACAAAAAATGTTAATCGTAAAAGTAGCAAATCAAAAAACTGGCAGCCCAATGCAGACTCGAGGATATGTTCCTCCCATTTTATTGACGGGGCTCCTTCAGCAGAAAATCCTATACCAACACTTCTTCTTGGATATGAAGTTAGCAGTAAAATTACACCTCGTAAACTACCAAAACGTCGCATGACAACACTTAATTCAGATCCACCAGAAACAAAAAAAATAAAACAGGATACTGCAGTCACAAACAGTGTCTGCCAACATGACACTACCACTGAAAAAGTAGACAGTACTGTTGTACACTATGATCATGCTTATATTGACACTGACCAAGGTTGCCAATCGTGTGTAAATAAAGATGTTCAAATACAGTATTTAAAGAAGCAAATTCAAACGCTCAGTAAAGAACTCGCTCAGTGGAAAGGAATGTACACGGATAAAGTTAACAGACCTTTTTGTTACAATGATATCAAAAGTGACAAAGACATGAAGTTTTACACTGGGATACAGAGCATTAAAGCTTTTGATGCCATTTTCAATGTTGTAAGACCAAATATTACACGGATGAAATATTGGCATAGTAGCATGGCTGGAAAGATTGTGTGCAATCCTCTCAAGTACAAACGCATCCCTACAATAACTAGTACCCGCAGATGTCTTTCATCCAAAGATGAAATGCTACTGACATTAATGAAATTACGCTTGGGTATTTTGAACCAAGAGCTAGCTTTAAAGTTTGGTGTTTCACGACAAACAGTCTCAAACATATTCACTACATGGACCAAACTTTTAACCAAATTTCTTGGTGCTCTGGTGTTCAATCCACCAAAAGAGGTTGTAAGAGAAAACTTACCACTGTCATTTCAAAACACAAGATATAGGTCAGTTCGACACATTATTGATTGTACCGAAATATTTCTAGAAACCCCACAAAATTTGTCACTGAAAACAAACACATGGAGTGATTATAAACATCATAACACTGCCAAATATTTAATTAGTATCACTCCATCAGGAATGATCAACTTTGTATCAAAAGGATGGGGGGGAAGAACTAGTGATAAACACATCACAAACCACTGTGGTTTTCTTGACATTGTCGAGCCAACTGACACAGTTTTAGCTGACCGTGGTTTTACCATAGCACAAGATCTTGCTCTTCTACAAGCTCAATTACTTATTCCACCTGGTAGACGTGGTACTACACAATTCACTAAAGATGAGGTGAGGAAAACTAAACAAATAGCAAATAGAAGAATATATGTTGAACAAGCTATTAGGAGGATGAAATGCTTCCGTATACTGAAGTATGAATTGCCTTTAACAATGCTTCATCACTTGGATGACATTGTTCGTATTGTTGCAGGAATCTGCAATCTGTATCCTCCTTTGTCAAAATATACAACATAACTGCCACAAACATATTCAGTTAAATCAATAAAGATAATGTTCATTTGTATCATAACATGGTAATATATATTTAACTTGAGTTGCATGATGAACATATCCAGTCACCCAAGGATTTCAGGGAAGCCTTTGACATTTTAATGCATTTGAAGTGATGCCATTTGTCGCACAAGTCACAACAAACACTTCTCTGACCAAAGCTTGAAATGTTCTCTTGTTCCTTAATGACCTGGTGACATATTGGGCAAAAAAACACATTTCCCATCTGATCATCAGTCTCCATATCTTCAACATCTCTATCATCTTCAGTTTGTGTGTCTGTGCTGGAGGCTTGAAGCATATCAGGGACCATGTATTTCAGGAAAAAAAATTCCAAATTGCTGCACACATTTTCCCAGTATATACTATTGAAGAGTATTCTTTGTTGAAATGTGGCATATGTTGTATATACATAAAAGTCACAAAAGTGTCTTCCAGTTACAGCCATTTGTCCTTGGATTTGGGCATAGTATGCATGATTTTGCTTTAAAAAAGGATTTCCATTTGCATATCCAAGATATTTAATACCTTTACCAGAACATGAACACATTGTTGTGTGACATGTATTACAGGGAGGGATTACAGGGCATTTTATCTCAACGATCCCTTCACCACAGCAACTGCAAGATGATAACATGTCTGGACTTGCTCCCAAAAAGGATTTTGTTGGATGTATAAAAAATCCACAATTTTCAACAATGAAATTTTGATGGTGTTGTTTGTTTCCCTCATAAAATTGCACTTTTGCTGTTGGTTCCATTTCAAGTCCATGTTTCATAGCCCTTGGTAACTTTGCTGGATCATCTGAAGATATACATATTGATACATATTACATTATATCCTGATTAGGTTGTTGTTCATACATAAAGAATTGTTAACAATACATGCATGAATACCTCGAGTCAAAATTTGAATATAAGGAAGCCTTTGTTTACTTAAGTCTTCTGATTTATGCAAATCATTTTTTTGAAAAAATGATCATAAATTAAAAATAAACGTATCCAGTTGTTATAAAGTTCATTATGTGGATCAATTTTGTTATTGGAACAGCTTTGATAAGAGTTTACATAATATCCCCCTCTAATTCACAACAGTGTTATATATTTACCAGAAAGACCTGATTCACCCTTCAACACTTTAAGTAGAGGTTTGGTGTCAATGTCCTTGTCTGCCTTCTTGATGGCATTTACCTTAGTATGTACAGCATAAAATCTGAAAAAAAATACCACAGAGTGCACACAACCTCATTTGTATTTAAATGACATTTAAATAATGCTAAGGATCAAACATACAAGAATGTTATTAGAATTGTTCATATTTATGATCCAGCACATGCTACTTGGCCAATCATTGAGTGTAATTGCACTTAATTATTAAGTATTCAACATGCATATACAGCATCAGTTTTGAAATATGTATATACATACAATTTTAAAAAATCAAAAGGATACCCATTTCACAATATTTACATTAGCACTGCAGTCCCACTATGTAACCTTACCCCAGTTGGCAGTAATAAGAGCATGCATGCTAACCACTTATTATGAAGTGATAATTGTGATGTAAAATTCCTTGATATGTATTCTTAAAAATTGTTATCAAATGTAAATATAAGCATGAAACTTTATCACACTTCATTTAATTTCCCTTTTGCCCAGTTGACTTATTGATCATCCCATAACTGTCAACAGGAAGCAGTTCATTGCTTAGTAAAGATATTAAAACAAGTATTTTCTGTTTACCGTGAGGCTGTAATGCGTCCTCTGCGCAGGGTATGCCACAATGGGGAAAGAGACTGTTGTCCAGTAGCCTTTGCGACTGCCAATATCTCCTTTTCCTCGAGACGGGGAAGTGTTGCAAAAAATGCCTGTCCCTCACACTTGGTAAACTTTTTGGCATGTTCAGATATTGAGTAACAGTCTGCTGTGAAGGTAATAGTAAGCCCATCATCTACATTGTATTGAGCAAAATCTTAATTATGCAGTCATCATAATGGAATCAAAATATTCTTAAAAAAGGTTAACCATAATTTCAGAAATTTCAAAGGCCCTTTAGATAAATGCTATTTCTATGACTTTATAGGCTAGTAAAATGTGATTTGTGATTTTTTGCTACCTGTGGTGACATGCTATTTTTGTAAAACAGTTGGGACCTTGGTCAGGAAAGTCAAACACACTAAAACATTTTACCTGATTGATTAATTTCCTTTCCATAAGGGACATACTGATACACATGATTGTGATTTGACACTCATTACAAGAGAAAAGCTGAATTTGTTGAAATACCTTGGATATTATCTGTGTGGTTGGTTTTTTCTTCACCAGCACTGCGGTTAGCGTCATTTGAGGACAAATTGTGATCTGCATGGAGAAAATTAGTTTTAAATGTCAGTGTCTAACATGTACATATTATAGACTTGCTGATTTTTTAAAAACTTAATTAAATGTGACTACAGCATCAATATATAAATTACATGTATATTGGTATAAATCTAGTGTATTCAATTATATACATGCTAAACTGTGCATGATGTGGATGTTTATGAATTGAAGAAAATCATATGCAATTTGGTAATTATTTTGACAAATTTCTACCTCAAACATGTACATACCATCACGAGGTCTTTCTGTTTGGTTCTTAGACATGCTTGTACTGCCCACCTTTGGTGTATAACCTTTATAAGAAAAATAATCAAAATAATTCCTGTTTAAAAGTACATGTAAGAATGTGAAGTTCTATCAACATAACTACTTTGGTATTTACATTTTTCAATCAATTTTTTGTACATGTATCTATAACAATTAGCTCATGTGATTGTTATGGAAATGAATTTTTCAAGAGTTAAATTAAATAAACATGCAGGTGTGTAAATGTAGGAATATCATAGTTGAATTCTTGTCAATGTTACATAGTAATATATACCTGAAGATTGTTTTTCGTGTGACATTTGATGAATTAATGTAGAATTTGAGTAATACTAAAAATGAAGAATTTAAAATTTACACACCTTTAAAAAGACATGCTTTTGGTAAAATATCAATGAGTGCTTCTCCAAGACTCTCAAGTGGGTTTGTCTGGGGAGGCTGAGTGATTGGCTGAAAAAGCTTTTTCTTCGTACTGACCAGGGGTCTACTTGAAGCTACAATATAGAAAGAAATATTCATTTCAATTATATGTTAATATCATTCACCATTTTAATAGAGACATACAAAACTAAAACAATGTAAATCTTGTATATCCAATTAATCCAATGATAAGAATTAAGCAAAATATTCTTATAATTAAGTGATACACCTGTAGATATCGTGTATCTTAGTGATATTGAAAAATGAATGTGATTTTTTTTTAATGTTCTATTCTATGGTTAGTATGAACTTTGTTGTTCAAATATGTCATCATTGAAGTCAGAATAAATGTGGACAACTTTCATGCATGTGAATATTGTTACCTGATTTTCCATGCTTTGACTTCTTTGGAAGTAGGTCGCAAACTTGTTGAGGACCATATTGAACTTTCTCCCCAGGTATGTTCCATGTGCATGGAAGTGATGTGCATGCAGCACTAGAAAAGCCCATCCGATTGGCATGCTCTATGCGAAAGAGCATAGCGGCAATATGGTTGCATGTCTGCCCAAGTCTGAAATTACAAAATCATGAATTTTTTATGTTTTGTGGTGTGTGTATGTGTACGCATATTGAATAATTTTGAAAATTAAAATTCTAAAAAAAAATGTATTTTGTCCTCGATATTACATGTATTCATCAGCAAGTGACGAAGTGTATCTGAACTGAAATGACCAAAGACAGCTATGAAATGCTTTAAAGGGTTTGATATATTTACTTGAACAAAGTGCAGTCATTTAGTTTTGTAAAAAGTCATTATGTAGGCTTTACAGCTTTAAAGTGATTGATTAATTCAAATAGTCAAAATATTTACCCAGCTGTGCATGAGCAGTAGGCACTCATGATGGATCCAGATGCCTTTTCCACAGAAACCCATACCCCATGGTCTGTGTCTGAAACTCTTTGTGATGGACAGCACTGTGATGTAAATACGGCCTTAAAATGTAATCGAATGCTTGATATGTGTTTAACAATGTTTAGTGAACATTTTTACATTGTTAAATAATAGTTGTACGCTAAATTCTTAAGTTTTCTTGTACTGTCAATTTTTGCACTATGTTGTGACGTCGGCGGAACACGTTTGTTATGTGCGTAAACAGTCTGAACGGCCTCCACTTTGCCTCCACATTGCCTCCACTTTTTCCTTATATGGAAAGTGGACGCCCTCGGGGTATATAAGGCGGAGCGATCACCGTGAATTTTAACTCTTTCATCCCGGCATCGGGTATATATTCATACGCCGTTTTGGTCATTTATCTAAACGATACATCTGTTCTAATGAGTTATCTCCCTTACATTGTAAGCAATTCCAGGATTGTCTTATAATTACAATGGAGTAACTTAGTAAATTATTTAGGAATATCAACCATTGGAAATTATTACAAGATATTTGGATTTTAATCTTGTAATAGAGAAATTGGTAATTTTATCAATTTCCATAAATAATTTGCACTTAGGATAATACAAGAGTCTAGTGTACTCTTGTATCTCTATTACAAGATATAGTTAATCTTGTAATAGTGAAATTGATTATTACTTGATCAATTTCTATAAATTATTCTTAGTTCTATAATATTTGTATAGAATAATACAAGAGTCTAGTGTACTCTTGTATCTCTATTACAAGATATAGTTAATCTTGTAATAGTGAAATTGATTATTACTTGATCAATTTCTATAAATTATTCTTAAATTCTATAATATTTGTATAGGACAATACAAGAGTCTAGTGTACTCTTGTATCTCTATTACAAGATATAGTTAATCTTGTAATAGTGAAATTGATTATTACTTGATCAATTTCTATAAATTATTCTTAAATTCTATAATATTTGTATAGAATAATACAAGAGTCTAGTGTACTCTTGTATCTCTATTACAAGATATAGTTAATCTTGTAATAGTGAAATTGATTATTACTTGATCAATTTCTATAAATTATTCTTAAATTCTATAACATTTATATAGAATCATACAAGAGTCTAGTGTACTCTTGTATCTCTATTACAAAATATAGTTAATCTTGTAATAGTGAAATTGATTATTACTTGATCAATTTCTATAAATTATTCTTAAATTCTATAATATTTGTATAGAATAATACAAGAGTCTAGTGTACTCTTGTATCTCTATTACAAGATATAGTTAATCTTGTAATAGTGAAATTGATTATTACTTGATCAATTTCTATAAATTATTCTTAAATTCTATAATATTTGTATAGGATAATACAAGAGTCTAGTGTACTCTTGTATCTCTATTACAAGACATAGTTAATCTTGTAATAGTGAAATTGATTTCCTGATCAATTTCTATAAATTATTGTTAAACTGTTATAATATTTACATAGGATAATACAAGAGTCTAGCATTCTCTTGTATGTCTATTACAAGATATAGTTAATCTTGTAATAGTGAAATTGATTTCCTGATCAATTTCTATAAACCTTGAAGTTATTTGTTATTAAGTTATTAGTAAATACTAAGTGTTATTGTTTAATATTTAATACTTCAAACTTCAAACATAGTTTGAAGTTTAGAAGACTATCCATTGTTGTAGAATTGTACAAATTGAAGACAACAACTCGAGATTGTGAACTTGAGTGTAAAATAACTATATTGATAACCATAAAGTATGAATTGTTAACTTTTATTCTGTTGTAATTTGATTACAGTACATATTCTATTAAAAATACAAGTTATATAAGATGTCATATAACAATAAGAGTTACAATACATTGTGACTCTGTATCACTTGTACCAAGGCGTTGAGTTATTCTTTACAATAATTGGCTAATTGGATGATCTGTTGATCAAAACCCAGTATTTTAGACTTGAGTGAGAAACCCTCAAGTAGAGACGAGGAAGCAGTTCGTTTCAATATATAGAGAATACACGGTTAGTATCTTACAATACAAGGTTTATTTTGGTGCGAGACTTAGCAAAGCCTCGTCATCTCGGCTTTCCGTGTCGAGCACCAAAATAAACCTTGTATTGTAAGATACTCACCGTGTATTCTGTTTATCCTGCAACCATTATGGCATTCAAAACGAAAGCAAATTGACAGTTCCTTACTTTGTTTCGCTCGAAGCGAGACGATTCTTTGATGCGGAGGTAAAGATTCATTCACTTAACCGAATGGGAGTGCACTCCTTTTTACTGCCATGGGAAATAAATAAGCGCATTCACAAACAGTCACCGTAATTCTATTCAGTGTGATATATCACTAAAAGAAAATGAAAATACTCAAATAACAATAAATACCCATTAAAGAATTTCTTAACAATACATACCTTTGTCATGAGCCAAGAAAAAGACGGCACCGCCATACGAGATTTTCGATATCGTAAAAATGATGTCATTACGGTGAATGTGACGTCACGTTTTAGCGGGACTGAATGACGTTTCATTCACCGGAAGGTTCAAGTTCTGGGTCAAGTTAGAAAAAGTGCCATCAGATATGGAACAAATTCACGTGATCGTATTGACGGATAAAGCATATCGTATTGACGGATAAAGCACAAGTTTATCCGGCAGTAGTTATCGGTCAGTATGTGGGACAGTTGCAGGATAAATGTTTATCTTCAGTTACATAGCATCTACAATAGCAATATTAATAAACAAGGCATGTTATATTTAACAAGTTTACTCGCAGTAGTAAAACACGTCTGTATGGTTCAGGAGTTGGAAAGAGAGAGAGCGCTTCGCGAGCGCCACGTGACCGCGTCCGCGCACATTGATGGCGTCATCAAATCCGCGGTTCACAACACTCCTCCCCGTTTTATAGAGCTCCCTCCTAGGATCAAAATGGCGGTAGTCCTGCTGATGGCTCACGAGGTCCGATGTTGTCTTACTGGGCGTTGAGGTTCCTTGTCGAGGTCCTTAAAATCTGGAGTGCAAGGGCGCTAACTCCAAGAAACATCGCTTGTAGGGAAGATGACCAAACTTAATATCTGTTGTTTCTTTTGTCCCTAAATATTATATACACTATATACAGTGTTCCAACCAACCCTGCTTTGGAACGTTTAGTGGGTCGGTGCAATTTAGGTACCAGATTAAATGGTGCCACATGTGGTGTTTGGGAAGTGGCTCCATTTTCCTTCACTTATAACCATGTATGTACATAAACATTGTAGGTACCGATTTCATTTCCACGGTAACCTTTGGTATCTCGTTTGACATGGGCGGCTATTAGTCTTTCTGTACAGGCCAGTCCCAAGTATTTGTTACTCGATAGTCCAGTCATTACTTCAAACGTTTTGTACATCTATAATGCTATTGTTTTCCGCAAACCATTCCTTGGTCTATGGATGAGGCCTCGGTAGAGTATTGGTCCTGAGTCAGACCCGAACACGTCTATAATGTTCCATAGGCTAAGCCAGGCTGACACAGATGGAGTTCCTCTATCCTCATATTTGTTACTCGGTCGGTTACAAAGTGCAGCCGATCACATAGGATAACGCGGTTCCTTTGCCTAACGGGTTGATTCCTCCCAGGGAATAATCCTAACAGCAGGGGTTATGTCCCATACCTTAGGGTTGGCCCTAAAGGAATACAGGCTGAGACTGATCCCTGGAGATTGTAGGGATTCTATATACGGAGTTCTGAACAGATTAGATGGACTGGGCGATTCTCCCGACCTTTTTAGACAGTTGGGAGCAGGAGGGGATGAATGCGAGATAACCAGAAGCCCCCCCAGGAGTAACCTCTCTGTCAAGGTCATTTGCGAATTTAGTATCCAAACCCCCTCCCCCTTTAATGGAAGAGGTGCTAAACCGATAATCGGTATGGTTACATCCTGAATCCCTTGACAGAAATCCCACAGGTTTTACTGCATCTATCTTGCTACCTTCATTTAGCTCTGATGGTCTATTTGCATCATAAAATTGCACAGTGGTTTTCTGCATTTTTGGACCGATCAGCTTGTTGACGTATGGAGACCCGTCTGAGTTGGAGACGGGTTGTTCCATTAACACCTGGTCGGGCCTTTTTTCTAACTCAACCGAAATATAACCAACTGAATTCGCCTGGACAGCTGACGGTTGTGTGGTTATTTCGGTAATAGGTTTGTTACAAGACTTTTCTTTTGATGTCAATGAGATATTTTGGTTGTCCCCCATATCTAGCCTGCCATTATTTAGGTCAGGTAGGCAATTACTAACCCAAGAGATCTACTGGAATGATTATTCTTCTCCCTTCGCTAATTACCAAATTGAACTCGCATTGTTGGAAGTGCGCACGCGGGATCGTGCTAGATTAGTGTGTGTCCACACTCTGTGCTAATAATGAGGCACGCGAGAGGTCATTCCGAGAAGATGAACCGGATCGGGAGTTATCGGTACATTCAACCCTGTGCCCACTTTGCGGATGCATCATGGTTATCATTGCGGAATACCAGTGGGTCGCTACCCATGTTCTGTACTGGCGACCTTGGGTACGACAAACTGTATTGCCCCCGGTGGTTGGGGTGAATGCTTAGGGCTTTTATCACGATGCTGTTGGTGCCCCCCATAAGGGTCGTTGCTCAAGCTATCCATCTTATGACTATTGGGATTTGAGTCCCCATCCCAATGGTGAATATTAGAGGGACTGGGGCCCTCGCGCCAACGTGATTGGTGCACTGTACTCCGGTGTAGTATGCATGCTGGACGAACAGGCAGAGGTACGGGTTTATCGGGTAGTAACAAGTTAGTCTGAGTGACTTTGACCCCCTCAGTGTCCATGCCAAGAACGGGTATCAATTGTTGACCCTGCCCCTTTGAGGATGGAATCTCAACTTTGTCGGGGCATTTCAAGACTAATGAGATTATTGGAGGCGGCGTTTTATTTTAATAAGAAGTCCCCACAGACCCGACTCTCTGTCTCTGTTGTTATCTGGTCAGACCCTAAAGACTCGTGGCTCTTATGAACAAACCCAGGTACCGATGTTGCTATTTGGGGGTATTGTGTATAACTAATTGGTCCCCCTTGGGGCTGCGTACAATGTTGTCGGGTAGCAGAACTGCCTGCTGGAACATGGGATTCCATCTCCCCCCCGACTGGTAGAGGGATAACACTTTGCAGTGTTTTTTCCCCACCAAAGTGCTTATCAGCGGCTTGGCTTTGACTACATGTCCGACTCTGCATGTCGGCTCGTGATGTCACGGCCATTAAGCCAGCTGTACGGGGCACATAAGTGGCACGACACCCCTCCCCCCTTTTAAGGGCTACAGACGTCTTTTCCTCTATGATTCTCTCTATGTCCCTAAACTCCTGCCTCCACATCTCATCCCTATATGGGAGATCAGTACGTGGATTGGGCGGAGTCGTCACATCTATGGCAGTTATCTGCCCCTCCATCATCCAAGTAACCCATACTTCCCTTTTTACTATTGAGATGTCTTTTAACTCATCCGGAGATAATGCCCCCCCCCCCTTTTATTTCTCTCTTCAACTATTTTGGTGGCTGTTGCCTCATCTACCCCTGGCAATGTCTTTAGCACCTGCTTTCAGACATTTTTTCCTGTAAATGTGATTACGAAATTACTAAATATTTCCAAGAAATGAAAAACACTATGGCTGACAAGCCGTTTACGTAGAAAGTCAAACAACAAGAAAAATGTTCAAAGTTTTCATTTCTTTCATTACCATCCAAAACTGCTTTAAAAAGGCCGAAATTCTACTGAAAAAGAATTAACTCGAGTGCCGAAACGAGAGGGAAAAAATCTTGATAAGTTTCTGAAATTGCTGAAACGGTTTATAAAAAACCTTTTCCAGCGAGTAAGGAATGTAATACAAAATTAAAAGTTACCAGTATTGTAAACGGTGGTATAAGTAGATATACAATGATATGTAATTAGTCCTAAACTAAACCTAACACTAATTACCTAACAGTATACCTATCCTAACAACACTATAAATTCCTAACTAAACTAAAAGTCGTAAGTTATTTGTGCGTTTACTACGTATGCCGCCGAAATTAGGCAGCCCAAAGCGCAAACGTACAAACGACAAAAACCCTAACTATATATCTAGAAAAAAAATCCCTACAATACCGTACAATCACACACCCGGCCTTTGTATGCCGCCGTAATGGGTAGCCCACACGATCAGGTGTGCCGATAAAATATATATAACAATCAAAGTACTGAAAGTACTGAGACTTAAGCCTAAAAAAACGTTACAAATCAAGAATTCTGATTTGCATTGGTAACATAAATGATAAATCTCAATGTACAACAGCATGGCCATCAATTGTTGTCAAATTGCAATGGTAAAGAAATTTTTTATATACTTTTTTAGAGTTAATTTTCTATTTCCTTCTACTCAAAAAAAACCAACATGCGTTATGCAATACAATAATCCAAAAACATTGCAATTCCTTAGATAAATGAATTTGATATTGGTGTACATTATATCATACACATCTTGTAAATTCCCAGTTGGACAACTATAAATTCCAGGTAAAAGTGTTGTATTATAAATGCAAGCACTCTATCATAAGATGACAATTTATTTCATTATAGATAAACAAATAGCAAATCACAAAGTAGGGTCGACCATGAGTCAATGATTTATAAATATTTCCTTCTCTCTTTCTTTTGAGAAAATGGCAAAAAAATGTCATTTGTCACTCCAAGATTTTGTTATTATGTGTACCTTGTATTTATCATATCCTTTAAATCCCTTTACGGCAATCTTCAATTTACTCTGACAACATCAATTGGATAGTATCCTATATATAACTTATTCGTGCATATGCATATTATTTCTTTCATTCCTGCATATTTAATCGATATTGATTGAAAGGCTTTTTTTGTATCATTAGCAATGTCAATAAAGCTAGAGCGCATCATGAAATTTGCCTCCCTCCAGTTGGTATTCATATTGACTATGAATGCCAACTGAGAGCCAATGCTTATATTAATATTTACAACCTGAACTCACTCAAGGTTATCTGTATTTTACACAAAATCATAAGCCATCTATATTTCAAATTATTTTGTAAATGTTGAAAATATCAAAATACATTTTAATTTGCATGTATACTTTTCAAGCCATCATTAGGTAATAGAAGCTGTTTTTTGGTATTTTTATTTCAACATAAGTATGTTAATTTAACATTGTTTGTGTCCGTTTTTATCATAATGATGGAATTCAGTCTATTTTATGAAAATTAGATCGTGGTTTTAATCTAAGAAGCATGCATAATTATGGGGAATAAACACAAAGAGTAAATTCTGCAATCATAATTTGAATAATAATAAGGTATCAACCATGAAACAGTGTCTCATTAAATTCAGTGATTTCATTCTGATGTACTGAAAATACAGTTTCAGTGTTTTTTTTTATTCATATATGATTTTCATATGTATTTGAGGAAAAGGCAAAAAAGATGATTTCAAGGCCATTAAATTAATCATAGAAATGATCATGCCGCACAAGTATATATGGATTTCATGATTTTAGTGACACCTCCGAAGTTGAATCTTTGATGCGAGATGCAAACAACATATTTCATTTTGAACATTAGTTTACATAAATGTTAGAAGAAATGAAATTGTAAACCATAATTTGACTTCGTGGTCTGAATGTATGTACTTGTTTCACTTATAACCATAGATGTAAATGTAATATTGTCACAAATGCTAATATAATTCAAAATGATTTTTAGTTTTAATTTATGTCGATTATATGACATTACAATGGTGTAAGATACACCATTCTGTTTTTACAATTATCATTATAGTAAAAAAAAAATTTCTAATGATAAATATATGACTAATTCATAATAAAAACATTAAGCTGTTAGGCATATTTCTATTCCCCAGAAAACAGATACTGTGTGTTATATGAAAATTAAGCTTAATTCAAAGCTTTGTGTATCTATCAGCAGTCAAATGTCTTGTGACCGACTTTGATATAGATTATTTCAACAATATTCAACTGATCACAGAAAAACCATATATATTTTTATTTGACATTTTTTTATCAAAATTCTTATAAATAAAAGAAAAGATTTTAAAATAAAGAAAGCAAAAGTCTTATGTTCATTAAAAAAAGTTTTTTGTACTACACTCTTGTGTTGCTCACTTATGTATGCAAGTAAAACCATGCACACATAATGGCAGCCTTATATTGTCTTGAACCTCAGGTCTGTTTTCAACAGCATTACTTAAAGTACACAGAAAGAAAGTATCATTAATTCATTTTTTTAATTATAACTTTTAGGTCTATAAGACTTAGATAGCAAGATCAGTAACAGAGATTATGTGTTTACGTTAGATGGGGGAGTCACCAGTGTGTATAGATTGTGTGGACAGCAGTCAGCTGGAAGGTAAGGTACTAGCCTAGCTGTGTATTAGGTGCCATTACACACATGCAGGCACAGGGGGAGTAGGAGGGGGGGGGGAGGATTGAGATGTAGTACACAGTATAGATCAACAGCATTTAAATTAGAGGAGAGGGGTGAGATGTAGTACACAGTATAGGTCAACGGCATTTAAATTAGCTGGTCAACGGCATTTAAATTAGCGTGTCATAGGTCAACGGCATTTAAATTACTGAGTTGAAAGGTTACTGAAAGTAGTGCCTATGACTCAAGCCATACAAATGGCTTAAGTCAAAAAATTGTCAGGAACGGTTTAATTAAAAAAACCTGTCCCTAACCTACAAATACTATAAAAAAACTAAATAAAGTACCAGAGTGTCGCTGACCCCGCTCGACAGGTGTTGTCACTAATGCCAATAATGGCGCGAGAAAGCAAGTGCCGGGCGGTGTAAACACACTCGGTACAAGCACATGACATAATAAATTATACAAGTGAAATACATGTAGGCGTAAATTCGCCGACTTCGGACACCAGTATTGTAAACCGTGGTTTACAACGATACATACATGTATATGTTTATCTTCAGTTACATAGCATCTACAATAGCAATAATAATAAACAATGCATGTTATATTTAACAAGTTTACTCACAGTAGTAACACACGTCTGTATGGTTCAGGAGTTGGAAAGAGAGAGGGCGCTTCGCGAGCGCCACGTGACCGCATCCGCGCACATTGGTGACGTCATCAAATCCGCTACTCCCTCAATCGCGACATCTCGGAGTAATTTCCGTGAATCTTCGGAAATATATCACTGCATGCATGGAGGGGCACGTGGTATGTTCACGTGGTATGTACGTCATATTCCAAAATGGCTGCGCCCATGAATTGGCATGAAATCAACACGAAGGAAAGCACTACGTTTTTGTTTGATGTGTTCTAGCACAACAAAGCGTCCGTATAATGTACTGAACCAGAAATACAAATCTGAAGATGTTTGTGATTAACTAGAGATGGGACATGCAGTTCCTAAGACCACGCGAAACAGGTGAATATATGCGATTCTTGTTTGAATTAAAAACTGAAGAATGAAGTATAATTAGGCCTATTTTGTTAAATAAGAGTTCTGTTTTAAATATGCAGTTCGTGTACACTATATAGTATATACAGATATGTTTATGCTATTATTAGTTAATAGTGCTTGTAATTTATCAATGTATCAATGTAAATGATTAAAAAGACATATAAATTGATATTGCATGTTGATGTTTGTTTGGTTTTTTTCAGAAGGAGAGAATTGATTTCACAATCACAAAGACGGCATAGAAATGAGATCGTATATTCCTTGGGTGATCCGGTGATCCATATGCAGAGGAATAACAGTATGGCACACAGAAAGTACCAGTAGATCTACCACTTCAAAATGATTATGTAAATTTTAAATCCATGGTATATCTGTATTGCATTAATGCACAAGATAAAAATATCTTCTTGTTTTGATAAATATATTATGTAAATGAATTATAAGCGAATGAAGTAGAGCCATGACAGAGATATAGTTATGCTGTACAGTATATATAGTTATATAATATTGTATGTGAATATCTTCATTTTATTCAATTATAATACTGCATCAAGTATTCCTAAGAGTAAGATACATGCAACACAATACCTGAACAAAACATATATGCACAGGGGTTTGACATTCTGCCAAAAATATATACATGTATATATATATATACTGCATTGTATGTATTATTGCGTGCATGTATGGAACATTTATAAGTTCACATTAGTTTTTATTCAATCTTCAAGTCTAATACTGTTTTTGATATCTGGATATCATCACAAATTGTAACTTACCTATAGGTACAATTATGTTTCAAATACTGTTGATGGTAGTTGTGTTTAGCAGGCCTATAAAGATTGACATATGGAAAGACCATTACTTATCACTTCAAAATATGGGATGTCAAAGATGCACCACATATGCAGTCATCAAAACTAAGAGGAGGCATAACCTTATCCAGCGAAACATGAATACAGCATATATATAATGGAGGATATTCTGAATGTATATGAATGCCTATATAGATGTGCTTGTATATATTGTCTCTTGAAAAGGTGTCTGCAAATCTTCATTTTTTTTCCATTACATATCATTTTCTTAACAAGCATTTTATATGATCTGAGCCTCTGAGGAAAGTTAAGTGATTAAAATGTCTGGTTAGGTTTTAATGACTAAGTCAGAATTATTTTGAATTGTCATAATAAGATCACTTGCTTGATCAAGAACAGCTATAGTTTTCCCCAAGTTTGTCTATTTTGTAGATGCTTCCATTGATATTACAAAATACATACTACTTAATATGAAAAAAAGCATGACGATTCTTTGTGACGAAGAAGTGTAAGGTGCAATGCAACAGTAAAATATACAGCTTGAAATATTTATGCTTTTACTGATCAATAGTTTACCAGTATTTGATTTTCTCTTTCCAGGAAAAGTTATCAAAAGACACCACTGAATGCCATGAGAGCAGTTTCTTTTGGATTCCCTTGTCATCGCAACAACCTTTTAATACACCTATGTGTGTCCAATTCGAAAAAGTGGCCCTACCAATCTTGGATATTGTAAAATAACTGTCACTAAAACATATACCAGTTCATCAGACTTTTTAGTAACCTAATTGACTTTTAGATTTCACTATTGAATAGAACATCAATTGCCAAATTCATAAGTAAATAAAAAGAAAAAGTATCAAAATCAAAGATTCTGATTTCTTTTAAGGTAATTTAGCATACAGGGTACAACCTACTTAATGATATATGGAAAATCAAAAATATTTACTTTTCTTGTCCAAGTATTTTCATTTGATAATATGTACAGTATGTATAGTTTCCCTTCAAGCCAAGTACTGGTATAGATGTAAAAGACATTAAAATTATGTATTTAGTAATAAATAGCTGTGGTATTATGTGATTTAAATACTTATTACCGGTACTCCTGTTTATTCTTTAGAGAAAAAACCCCAACAAACTACAAGACATTCTATTGGAGCTGCAGTGCATGTGACTGGGTGCATGGTTAAGATATGACAAAATACAACAAGACACTTAATGTCACAGATTTTGAATCCCTTTTGTGGCAGTTTTCCTGTATTAATGCTGTTTTTTTTTCTCTAGGTACTCCAGATTTCTTCGATCCTGGCTATTAAAAATGCTAATCAAACCACACCAAGCAACAAAGTATCTGTTTTCTTTTTCACACACACCAAAAACATTCTAACCAAAGACCTAGAGTCAGAATTCATTATTAAAATCAAAATAGTTCTTTTATTCCAAAGACTTCCTACTTTTCTTGCATCAAGATACATTGGAACCCAGGTATAATGAAATCCTCACCAGAGAATGGAGTACAAATTGTAGCTAACACATGTGTATGTACATTCTGTACATGAAAATCATTCCAATATGATTTGAAACAATAAAACAGTTTAGCATCAGCATTTCTTTCAATATTTGATATATAGATGTTTCAACATTTGAGATATAGATGTTGATTATTGTAAATTCTGCCTTAGCACAATCTCTGTATAAAGACCACCTGCTTATAATTTTTAAACCACTTTTAAGTGTCTAAAATGGATGTTTATAACACAATTTGGTCTGTGTATAAAGTGTAAAGATCTATATTATAGAAAAATTTGACCATAGTTATCAAATGCACACAAAAACACAGTACATCAGATGTGTCCTCTAGTAAATAGATTACTTTTACATTTAAAAATTTTGAGGCAGAGTGGTCAAGGTGTTCCAACAGTACCACTACTCCTTCGACTCTGGGTTTCAAGTTTGAACCCTAATAGGAAAGCTACCAAAGTACTGATCATCGGTTTATTGATTTTCTCTGGATAATTAAGCTTCCTCCAACTAAACATGGTACAAGGCAATCTCACCAAGGTACAATTTAATAGGCAGTAAAGATCTTCGCAAATACTCGCACAGGGTAAAAGAAAAAGAATCGTTCACTCTCTTTTGGTGAGAGGAGATCTCAACCATCGGGATAAGATTTGTATACTTGTTGTTTGACAACTTAAGAATTTTACTCCCTGGTTTGTTATCCTGTCTCAGCCCAAAGGGGTTTTATGATTTTATTACTTTTTAATATTCAACTTATATATTGTTTGTGTGATATATTGGTTCCTTGGTAGTATGCGTTAACGTTGGGAAAATAATACTGTAGTATAAGTCCTAGGCCAATCAAATATAACCTAAAGATCCTTGGAGAGTCTGAAAAGAGTGTCCTCTACCAGATGTGAGGGAAACTTCTATAGGTAGGGTCTTTAAGTCCAAAATCATATCTAATCATGTTATGAGGTTTTGAAATATTAATTTTGGGGAGTCTAATTGATACATACCAGTCGTCAGTGTTCGCTTATTTATATATAACTTTTAATATTGGAAAATACAGAAAAAACATGGTTATAATTAACCTCTGGAGAACAACAAAACAACCTTGTTATACAAATATACTTTCAGTAGTTTGTTATATGTTTCACAACGGAGATGACGTCGTTGTGATATATTTCGATTAAAAGGACGAACTCCAAAGATGCAGAATATTTTTCCAAATATGAATTTATTAAATGTAACTTCCTAGAAGTCGGTAGGCGATTCCCGGAGTATCCGAAAATCGACCCGTGCCGTCCGAGCTCTAGACCCTAACTAACTCATCACCAAGCATAACACATATGATTATATAACAATATCAAAAACACGGAAGATAAACAGATCTAGATGGCATTTAGAATTCAAGTGTCAGTGGTCTTACAGGTGAATTAATTGTCCAATGTCCTGGGGGATACGTGTCACACCTGGTTGGACCGGTCTCCTTAATACTTCTCGGTTAACACCACACAATAAATAGATATAATTACTACTCAGAATTAAGTCAACAACAATAAATCAAAGAGTTAAGAATAGCAATATAGAAAGTAAATGAATTTATCATAGAATTTCAGTACAATATTATTACACAATATTAAAATGATTTAGCAAAATTTGGTAATCAAAAGTCTCGAATGATATAATAAACCGAATGTACACAAATGTTCTAATAAGCACTTTTTCCTTATGAAATTTCCCTCCGGCTTCGAAAAATGTCGCGTCGCGACTCTTTTAACGATAATATCTGCCAGGTCTGTTATTTCTACTGTGTCCTCTTACTCGGCCGGAATTCCAATTATTACAACAAACACTCGTGGGTGGTTGCGTTGATTGTAGCGTTTCCAGTTGTCTCTTTAGATCATATATTTGCGTTTTTAACGTATTGTTTGAAGCTATATAAATTTTGTTTTGAAGGTTGATGTCGTCCAGTTGGTGCAATTTATGCTTTAAATCCATAATTTCATACTTTTGTTTTTGAATTAGGTCCGAAAAGGTTTTCTTATCTTCCTCGCTGTTTCGAACGATGTCCAGAGTTGAGTCCAGCTGTTTGTTTGACTCGGATATTTCTTCCCGTAGTCTCGAATTCTCCATTCGTAATATGGCGAGTTCTTCACTAAATGTGATGCACTCACACTGTTGGGAACATTTCTGCTGTAATCCATCCTTAGAAAGTTTTTCGCACTCTTCTGATAGTTTAGAAACTTGCTGCCGAAGTTTTGCTATTATTTTCTGATCTGCTATTCCATTCCAGTTACATATGTTAGATATTTCATTGTCCGAAATAGTTGAAAATGGTAGCATACCTTGAAGACTTTTCCTCTCTTTGAAAGCTGATATTCTTTCCTTGTCTCTCCTCTTTTTGGCGCGGGATTTACACTTGTTCCTTCTCTGTTTCTCGTGTCGATGCAACATCCCAGACAGTTGCGGATACGTAGCGTCTCTGTTATTTTGAATTCCGGCGTCCCTGCCGTTCTGAATTCCCGTTTGATTCCTCGAATCGATTGTCCTTAGACCATTATGACGCCTACTTGTTTTGAAACGAAACTCACTTGAGAAACAGTTCCTAGAAAAGTGTCCAATTTTTCCACACTTGAAGCACTGGGATAATAAAGCAGGACATACACTAAGATGACCATAACTAAAGGTGAGGCCACAACGGGTACAATTTCTGTTACTCGATAAGGTCCAGCTGCTTCGTCCAGTTCCGGTAGGATTCCAGAATTGCTGAGGAGTGCATCTTTGATAGAAAGTCGTCATCATGGGAATCTCTCGCTTGGCTCTTCATGTACTTGGAAAGCGTACCCAGCTAAAAAGTGGGTACAACCCGGATAGCTCCACCAATCTTTCACAACGGAGATGACGTCGTTGTGATATATTTCGATTAAAAGGACGAACTCCAAAGATGCAGAATATTTTTCCAAATATGAATTTATTAAATGTAACTTCCTAGAAGTCGGTAGGCGATTCCCGGAGTATCCGAAAATCGACCCGTGTCGTCCGAGCTCTAGACCCTAACTAACTCATCACAAAGCATAACACATATGATTATATAACAATATCAAAAACACGGAAGATAAACAGATCTAGATGGCATTTAGAATTCAAGTGTCAGTGGTCTTACAGGTGAATTAATTGTCCAATGTCCTGGGGGATACGTGTCACACCTGGTTGGACCGGTCTCCTTAATACTTCTCGGTTAACACCACACAATAAATAGATATAATTACTACTCAGAATTAAGTCAACAACAATAAATCAAAGAGTTAAGAATAGCAATATAGAAAGTAAATGAATTTATCATAGAATTTTTAGTACAATATTATTACACAATATTAAAATGATTTAGCAAAATTTGGTAATCAAAAGTCTCGAATGATATAATAAACCGAATGTACACAAATGTTCTAATAAGCACTTTTTCCTTATGAAATATGCACACGGCGGTAGCCGACTGGTTAAGATGTCTCTGACTTAATACCACAAGCCCTTCACTACTGGGTCACGAGTTCGAATCCAGGTAATGCCAGGAACAGGCCGCTGGTCAGTGGCTTTTCTCCGGGTACTCCTGCTTTTCTCCACCAACAAACCTGGCACATCCTAACATGACCCTGACTGTTAATAGGAGGTTGAACAAATGAAACCCAAACCCATTATATGTAAACACACATTACAGATATTGTATAGGAATATTGATAGGGACTGAAAATTACTGTGTGCTATTGAACTTAATTGTAAGAGTGTTCGTTACAAAATGTTTTACTGTACATGCACTAGTTATTGTTATTTGGACTTGTAGGCCTAAACTTAAACATACATGTAACCACATGAGGAGTGTAAATAGATAAAGAGGAGCTTGATATGTGACTGGGTGTTATGTTTTAAATGAAATCTGTAACTATATAAGGTATAATTTAAGCCATAGTTATAAGTTATGATCAACCACAACATGTGGTCATATATAATCCTTAAATGAATAAGTGGCATCTTCCAGTTATAGGAAATAAAACAAGTGTGGAAAGGGTACTTGCATGTCCACAAATAGATTCATATTCATATATGAATGGGCAGAAGAATTCAATCCATTTTCTGATTTTAAACCATTTTATCTTTATTTCTTCAGTTCACAAATTCAGATATCTGAATTAACAAAATATCTTCATGTAAAATACAGATATCTATATTTATTGCTATAAGTATATATTATACAAATATCTGTATTATATTACAGATATCTGTAAAATACAGAATTGTTACATTTCTAAATTCAAAGACATATTTATTTAAAATAAATTGAAGATATCTGTAATTGAAATAAAGATATCCGTATTCAATGGGTATAAATATGCCATAGTACCTGATAATAAGAGTTATTTGATTAAAAGAATTGATGGTGGTCTACAAAGGATCCTTTTCATATAGTGCATTCATGCAGATAGCTACTCGAGGGTTTAATATAGCTGACATTATATCCACCTCTGGACTATCTCATAGTTATAGCTGTTAACAAGTTTAACATTACTACAAACTAGTAAACTTATATCCATAGTATCCTAATAAATTTGGTATCCATCTACATGTATATAGGCCCTATGTTTCCTCTGTGTTCTATGTCTCTACATAAAAATATTGACTGATTGGAGTTCAGTCTGCAATTATCTGTAGCCAAGAAGATACAAATGAATTTCACAGGTGACATGACAAAACTATAAAACATAAAGAAACGTTTGTATGGTCACTTTAATGTCTGCAATTTCAAATCGATGAATAGTTAATCACATACGCGTATTATATCAATTTCACACAGACATCTTCCCATGATATGAATAACAATGACGGCGGCTGCAAAGTCTCCTAACTTTACTACGAATACTAGGCCTAACCACAGGCGTCTGTTTCTGGTTTGATAAAAAACATAATAACCTACCCCTACTATATGAACAAGGTGAGACACTCCGATACTTCAACTGTGGAACGGAATTGGAACTCTTCAAGCGAGCAGTTGCAAGAAGCAATTAGATTGGTCAATGAATTTAATTAACCAATCAGATTGCAACTTGCAAAACTGCTTGCTTCAAAGATCAACTTCCGTTCCATAGTTGATGCATCGTCCGCTACTTGGATACTTTGTGTCCTGTTTCATATTAAAAAACCGTAACTTCGAGACAAAAACCTGGCATACATTGCAAAAAGAGGATTCTTAATTAGGGTACGTTGATTAAACGAGCGGACACTCAATATTTTCGTCAAATTTGGTCTAATTTCAAAGTGAATTGGAGCGTACCTCAACTTCCGGTTCATGGAGTGTCTCACCTTGTTCATATAGTAGGGTTAGGACATTGTATTTTTCCAAAACCAAATGCAGACGCCTGTGGCCTAACTCAGAAAAATACAAATGAATGACAATGCATTAAAAATAACTTGAAATCTAACAATAACGAGTATCGCACCAATCCTGCTCTGGAAGATTTTCTATCTCAGCATGCTGACAACTGATCATGAAAGAAACTGACAGGAATTTCGCCCTTGTTTCAGTTTGCGTATCCTTATCAAACTTTCTGAGCTGTCCTTTCGCCACTGTAAACATTGGCAGCCATATTTCTCTATTCGGAACCTACAGATAGATAAAGTCCGAGGGTTTTCGAACTACGTCGTGATTCATGGCATGGCGGCTTCGGCACACACTCCCGAGGTGTTATAATTCCGAAGATTACCGCGAGGGGATCCGATTGCCGGCTCCCTACCTGTGTGTTTCAACCCAGGTTTGTAGGGTTTTGCTTGATATTTGCCGGTGAAGGAAAACGAGACAAAAGTTATAACACGTTATATTTATTTATAATGACATATTACATATTACATATTAAACGATCTATTACACAAGGGCCCAACAACGACGAGACTTAACACATATATTTACAAAATATCCCCCGACAACCCTCCATACCCCACCTACAACCCTACCACCCTATACCTGTAAACATGCCCCCTTCCTGCTTCCTATTACCCACCTATATTTAAAACCTAGGCTATTAGGTTCAGTAACTCAATCCTTCAGTACACCGCAATGAAATGGATAGAACACCCCTATATAAACACGACTATAACAATACATGCACGATCGACCAATACGAAGACGGAACACAACACAGGCGCTCGATACAATGACATATTGTGCACGACAGCTACACGTGTACCCTGCTACACATTTTTGGATCCTCAATATAACCTATACGGCAAATATACGCCTAAGAAAAAAAACCTCTTATTCTGAATCCTCGATTTACGTTCAGCTGATTACTGTAGACAGGATAATTAGTCTATGCCTACATATACATGTTTAGTTTCTATATTACAGATATAATACTGTTGTTGACACTACATTGAAGCTTACATGTGCTTTTTCGTAAGCAACTGAATTAGAGTACTTCCATGCATTTTTTTCAAAACGGAAAATACATGCATCATCTAACTGTTAATGACAGTAGCTAACATAGGCCTATGTCTTATCGTACATGTATACAGTAAATAAAATATTGTTTCCCGAACGTGTTAGTGCTTATTGAGGATCATATTAGCTAAACATGATACATGTAGACATCTGCATACGCAATATCCATGAAATATACTAGCTTGTACAAATTGAACGAAAAGCAGGGTTGGGGCGATTGAGAGATGAAAATATTTCTGTATCTTTAGTTTTATACTAGAGGATTACTCGGCAAAATTGGAATATCTTGATTTAATTATGCATCTCCCTTTTAACACATGTATATTTAGTGTCAAATATTCAAAGTTTAGCGGATTCGAACAGAAAATGTTTTAATCACTTGATTTTTATGAAATCTCATTTTATTCAGATCGAGACCATATCGGCATGTATTGTGCTTCTCAAAAGATAAATGTAGAATCATGTTCTATTAACCTAGCCAAATTCAAAGATCCGACAACATTATTTTTTTCTACATCTGTAGTTTGTCGAAACCTACGGTTTCAAGCTTTCGGCAAACCGAACTAAAAACATTATCGACAAATACATCGTTTATCGACTATACTATCCTGATTTTAACGTTAGAAGGTAAGATATCGTTAGACGGATATTCTTCATAATCTTAGTCACAAAAGAGTTTTCCAATCGGAGCTCCTCGTCATTTTCTCCGAAAGTTTAATCGCGGTCCATTCCAAATATCGATACCCTACTCAACTTTATCCTTCGATAAAACCACCAGAAAGAGACTTTAATCCTTAATGATACACAACAGCTGTACAACAAATGATAAGCTTCTGTAATGTCTTCACTTACAGAAGTGAAAATTAACCTCACCTCATCAGACACAAGTCTTTTCGTTGCCTGTTGCCAGCGGACAGGCTAAATCGGTCTGTCGGAAGTTCATTTTTTTTCTAAAGCACCAACCCGGAGGTTGGGGCTAAACATAGAAAGAATATACGTACCCGGCCTACTATACTGTACCTTTCGGCAATGTAGCCCGCTCCGAGCCCGAACTTTTAAACCCGAGCGCGTTATTTTTTCGTTTTACTCCTCCAAAATAGCACGTATTAAAACAATTTTGGCACAATGTTTCTTTGAGTTATTTGTTATCTATACATATAATTTATATTTCATGAAATTAATCTTAATTTCATAAATCTATCTTTATCACTTTTCAAGGGGCTAATTTATGTATCTCTCACTCGAGCCAATCGTATGGAACGCCAGAGTTTTAAGGCTACATACACTACTTTACCCTGTTGCCATCCACTATCACAAATACAAATAAACATTCCATATGGTCACTACTTTAGTGTCAAATTGTTATATCATATTCCTGAACGTAAATTTCCACATAGGAAACCATTACAGGAGTTAAGTAAGACTCCTTAACTTGAGATTTTTTAACTTCTGTAATGTGTCCCAGTGGAGAATTCTAAGTTAAGGAATTCTTTAAAGTTTAAGGGCATTTCTCTCTCTCTATATATGTTTGTGTGTGTGTAACGGTGACACAATAATACATATATATATAGAGAGAAAAATGTCTATAGAGCCAAATGCCTGTGCTGTCACTTAGCCGACGGATCATGCAGATTTCCACTCCGAACACCTCCATGGGTTCTATTCCTCATTTCTGGTCGGGCACTCGATGGGAATCATGCGTATTTATCCCGGTTCTTCTCTAATTAATTTATTTTTTAGGATTCTGTAGTTTTTTTCCCAACAAATATTGATTTGAAATATAAAACATCAATTGATATATGCTGATTAATGGTAAAAAGTTTATGTCTCCTGACCAAAGCAAGCTGATCGTGGACATTGATTGTCATGTAATGATATTACTTTATAACATGGTGAGACTGTGCCGCCAGGTGGACTTGAACCTGCTACCCGGTCTTACTGGTCTGTCACTTTACCAGATCATTTAGTTCAAGAGAAATTCCCTTTAGCCTGAAGCTAGGAGGCTGTAGTGTCATCTTTATTATACCTGCTACAAAAGTGATAGTTTATTACCATACAAAAATGAATAAAACACACACATACATACAGTTAGTAAAATATTGCATTGATAAGTTTTCCTTTATGAAAATTATTTTTTCCTTTATTATTTAAGTATGCTACCGGTAGACTAATCAACGAACCACGAGACAGCTATGCAGTATATGTGTAACCCAGATACTAAAAAAAGTATTATACAAAACATTGAAGGATGATTTAACTAGAGATCCCAGGGGGATCTCGGTGCCCACCAAAGAATGATCTACGTCTGACAATGGAAAGTGGGATCTTTTCCTGTCGGCCATCTTGTTGGCCGATCGGTCCAAAAATGCAATATGGACAACTAAGGTTCTAGGGGAACCTACGTATAAAATTCAAGATAGATCGCTTCAGTGCTTTCTAAGAAATAAAAGTAACAAACTGTAACTATCAAAATACAAGATGGCGGCCTATCGGCCATTTTGTTGACCGATCGGTCCCAAAATGCAATATGCACAACTAGGGCCTTAGGGGAACCTACATGTGAAATTTGAGATAGATCCCTTCTGTACTTTCTGAGTAATAGCGGTAACAAACCTTAACTATCAAATCCAAGATGGCGGCCGGTCGGCCATCTTGTTCACCGATCATTCCCAAAATGCAATATGCATCACTAGGGCCCAAGGAGAACCTTTATGTGAAATTTGAGATAGATCCCTTCTGTACTTTCTGAGAAATAGCGGTAAAAACTTCGACTATCAAAATCCAAGATGGCTGCCTGGTGGCCATCTTGTTCACCGATTGGTCCCAAAATGCAATATGCGCAACTAGGGCCCAAGGGGAACCCAAATATGAAATTTGAGAAAGATCCCTTCAGCACTTTGTGAGAAATAGCGGTTACAAGAAATGCTAACAGACGGAAGGACGGAGGGACGGACCACGGACCACGACAGGCGATTTGAATAGTCCACCATCTGATGATGGAGGGCTAAAAATATATGTATTTTTCTCATTCCTCTCAGCCAGCTGCATTATCTTACTGAATTTGTCCTACAGTCAAACCTGTCTATAAAGGACACCAAAGGGGCATAGCAAAATTGTCCTTTAATATAGACAGCTTAATACGTCTCATTTATACAGAGTACTATATAATGGGCTATGTTATTTGCTGAATTTCGTATTTTGACAAGTTTGTGGACCAACCCTCTCAAAATTCCTGCATTTTTCCGGTGTTAGCCGCTATCTCTTTGTTACCTCAACCGTAACCTCCAAAGTGCGGTTGGACATGATTATTTGAAATTCACAATTAAATGTCGTTTTTATTTGCAGTTCTCATGATCAGTTGTCAGTAGCAGTACAGCAGTTACCCCTAACTATAGATCTACAAAGCACAAATGACTATAAAAACTGAAGTTATTTGATCACTTCCTTTCACACCTCGAATTAAATTAAATTAAATTGAACTAAATTAAATTCAACTTTATTGCTTCCTTACATACGTACAAAGGGTTTTGTTTTGTTTTACAGTTGCAGTAATGATCAGTTGTAAGTAGCAGTACAGCAGTTACCCCTAGCTATAGATCTACAAAGCACTAATGAACTTCCTTTAGAACTTTGAATTAAAGCCAGAGAAGTGGAGAAAAGAGGAAAAGAGCGGGATGACAGAATGATGTGTATCAAGTTTTAACAAAGAAGATTCATATGGAGCTGGAAACAAAAATGAAAGATTTTACAGAATATGATTTTTGAAAATGTTTGATGAATAGCATCCATGCAGATTGTACATGACTGTAACGACAATCATAATTGACTAAAATGGTATTTGTGTTTTATCTGAATTACTGTGGAATGACAGACGAGTGGATAAAGAGATGAGGTGGATCGGTGGTATTATTGCCACTACCATTTTCTAAGTTTTTGCTAGAAAATTACATGTGCATAACAATTGTGCCCTTCATCGTATGACCATCTTTTCTTGGTTTCAAAAGTTTATAGTTAGTACAAAAGACAAATGCTTGAAATTTTATAATATTCAAACATTTGTTACATTGTATGTAAATGTGCATCTTTTCGTTCCATTAAAGATGGACGAAAAAATCTGCTTACTTGTTTATTCAATTATTGATAACTTAAAACAGTCTTAAGTAACGTTTTCTTAATTGTTTTCTCTTGTCTGTCGTCGAACATACTCTGTAGTCCACACCCTGTGTAGTTCATCAGATGTTCATAGATTGAAGGTCGCGAAAGTATAATCTTGACAAAAATTGTGAATTTGATGGCCCCGAGCTTGGGTCTCTGGAGAGGGTACTCATTTTCATTGGGAAGATTGTGAAGCATGTTTTGAGAATAACTTATTTACAATATTATTCCTCAGGAAAAGGTTGAATTTTGTTAGAACTATCAGTATGAGATCACAGGGACCTATCTCGAGTTTTCAACCAACAGTAGTTAGACTTATATATATTTTATCTATATATAAATATATATGTGTTATATTATAAAATATATAAATATATTATGTCTTTGTAATGAAACCAAAGATTAAAATATAGTGTAACAAATCTGTATGGTTTCTGAGCCATAGGACCAGAGCGGCAGACCAAAAGTGGTCAAACTGACAAAGATGTCTACAGTATTTTTCTTAAGATGCAGATATGCTCAAATTTAATACTCGTTACATATAAAAGTCTCCTTTTTCAAATAGCTTTTACCTAAAGAGTGTATTTCCTGAATTTGGGATCTTACCCCAAAGCAAACTTTACTGTATGTATAATTTTCACATGAAAATGAAACAAAACTTTTGACTATTTTTTGCTTATTCAATTGCAATAAGATTTCATACAAATTTAAAAAACATATGTGATGGTAATTTGATTTTGATATGCATCTGTTTGAGTCCTGAATGCTCCTTTACGAAAAAATGTCAAGATCTCTGTTTTTTGTAACTCAAGTGACCTTTAAGGCCATTTTATCTTTTGTTTCCATAAAATTTACTAATAAAACATTTCTTTCTTTTCAAAATATACTAAATAATTACAAAGAAATAAGTTTTAAATTGTATTCATTCTAACATTTTTTTATAGTGGTACAAATGTACTTGCCCTATTGGCCGCCATATATTGTATGGAAAAAGTAGCCCATGGCTGCCATTTTGGATTCCTTGATCAATTGTTTACAAACTTTTACTACTCAATTTTAGATGTTTATCATTATTATAGTATTTAACCAAAGGCATAACATGACCTAGAAAATAACTATTATTATAAATATTTTAGTTCCTTTTCCAACAATATATGACTTCACAAATTCTCGGGATTTTCAGCAAAATGTCAATAATTTTGAGGTACTAAAACATATCAGAAGTGTTTTTAGATAATAGTTTATTCACCACATGTATAGACTGTTTCCTAATGAAAATTTTGGTATATGAATGTATTTTTTGTTTCATTTTTTGAACATGTAATTCTAACTAGGAAAACACTCTAAAAAGGACCTTCTACCTTAATGCGCTTGTGTTTTATTGTAACATATATAAATTTGTACGTCTGTACTTCTGTAATAAGACTTTTTGGCTGGCATATTATCTAATTTCTCGCGATTTTGTCTTGATTCTTCTATATAAATTACCTACCAAATGCAAAATTAAAATAAACCAACACATATTTTCGCAAATGATACTAATGAACTATTTTAAAAGCGTGCTGACGTACGAACGGAAAATATATTAAGCAAGCAAGTAAACAAACACAAATAAATACTGTGGTCTAAAATAGAAACATATCTGGTCTTACCGATAAATAGGTCATAGTCGGTCTAACAGACGGTACCTTTACAAGAACGTCTTTTTGTGACAAATTACCTTTGGGGACTCCTACACCGGCACGTGTTCATGTTGATCGATACTGCTGAATTAGGCACGTCAACCGATTGCTGTCAAATGAGACTTTAATCACCCCCGCATCTATTTATAAAGTCAGCTAGACAGAAGACATCACTTAATGATAACCTTTTGTCTATAAATAACTTATAATGTACCCAACGTAGTCTCAACAGCGCTATTTTGGGACATCTGAACACGAATAAGTGTAGAGGATCCGCTAAAGGATTCACATGTTTAATTTTCTTCTTAAGACTTTGATAGGATTTATTTTCAATTTATTTAATGTCCATTTAAAACATGTTGACAAACATTCCATTTAAGAGTAAAATCTGGAACTAAGTGCTGGCACCGACTTACCCGGTTTTATATCGATAGAGGTTACAATACCATAGGTATAAGTACTTTTAGTAATCAGACAATCCGACAAACTGTGTACAGAGTTACTCCCATTGGGGTAGTCAGCCGACTTCTTATAGAGATTATTGTGTTGACTGTCGACACACGACATAATGTTTCAGTGTTTGAATATACGTCCCTATTTACAAGTAACTGATAGTGGATTGAAGACTAATACACATATTTAAAGTGAACAGTCGGGCAAGGTTGGCTAAAGTCGGTAAAAATGGTGTGAATGTATCCAGTATAATTTCTTATGAAATGGAAAAATAAAATCTCTCGTCAAAATCTGTCTGCGTACGAAGAAATTAATTTAAAGTATGGAAATTCTAAAACGTCCTCCCGGCTGACTATGTCCGTGGTTACATTTCCACGCAGCCTCGCTTTCAATGCTTTCAACTTTTCTTTATTTCAATGGTCAGAACTGGGAAACTAAGCAGAACTTAGCCGTCGTATTAATATGTGAGAACTTTTGGAAGGCCAATGAACGCATTTAGCCTGGTTTTCTTTGCCCGACTATTCACTTTAAACATACTTTACTATCATTGCTTCTATGCCTTGTAATCGTACTTAGTCCATGTACAGAATTATGTTTCATTTTTGAGGTTTTAGAGTTTGGATTTAAAAAATGCATCATCGACAGAAATGTTTACATAGTTTTACACAGGATATCACACAAACAGTTTGTACTGTAACACCATCTTAAGCTTTCGAACGAGACATATTCAGACGTTATAAATATTATTTATGATACAGTATTTATTCACTTTTGTTTGGGAAATGTTCAGTCATAATATTTGAGCTATATTAAGGTAATTAATAGTTTTACTAATTGTTCAATAACATCATAGATAAACATTAATTTTCAGTAAGGTTAAATTTCGGTTCGTTCTTCTGCAATTCAGTTTAAAAATCATCTTTTAGGTTTCAGTCTTTCAAAGTTTCGCTCAAATGCTCTAAAGAGCAGTGATGTATAAAAATGTGGCTTTGGTTCAAGCTGTGTTAATGTTTTCGTATTTTTTCATACGGGATTTAAACGAAATTACAATTCAGGAGCCATTTTGATTTTTCTCCCTTATATTTCATTTATCTTGTCAACATTAGTAAAAATGACTTCCTCAATCCAACCCAATTTTCGTTTTCGCCGTTAGTCTTCCCACAGGGACTTCCCACAGGGACTTCGCATAAATTTTCAACCTACGGTCATTACATATCTTGACTATTAGTTGGAAATTGATGCCAGTCCCTGTGAGTTTTCCTAATTTGCGAATTCTGGCTTTAAATCAATGATTTTTTTAGTCATTTGAAATAATGATTATAAAAACCAGTTCAAATAATTTCTTAGAACTATTGGGTATATACGGCTAGAGTTAGCTCCCTTCGTTCGTACATTGTGAAACGTATATATGGGTATCATTAAAAATCAACAAACTTAAAAGAATATATGCCAGCATATCTTTCGTATTTTTCTTCATTGGTCGTGCAAGATCAGCAAAATGGCCGCATTATTTCGATTCCTGAGTAAGAAAACTGTCTGAATAGTTTTCATCGATATAATAGCTTGTCAACTGAGCTGCGACACATATATACAAACTAACAAAGAAATCTGCAAAACTTAATAATTAAAACCATTTGGCATGGTATTTACGTGTAAAGGTATCAAATAATAAATGATTTTTATCATGTTTCAAATACAGTTGCATAAAACATTACAAAACAACTGATTTCAAATGAGATTTGGATCAGCTAACAACAGCAAACTCGGTATAGCTGATTTTGTTAGAAAATGCATCCCTGTCTCTTTTGCTGACGTGTCATAACCCCACAAAGAATTACGGATCTTTGTTTAGGCCAACTTGGTGTTAATTCAGTGTTATCTGGCGTCTCGAGTGTTAATGTTTGATTATATTCGGTTAATGTAACACCTTATGTACCTCACCAAATGTCCATAATTTATTTTTAATAACAAGAACAAAATGTTGGTTAACATGTTTATATCATATATTGAAATTTGAAATCAACAACCGGGAAGGTTTAACTGTGGATCTCATTCAAGCTAGAAAATGTATTTTCTCTCTGACCAATACACTATTGACTCAGAGAAAGGTGGAAGGGAAGTTGCTAAAGAGAAAAATTAATATTCCCGATTATTTACAAAAGTAGAATAATATAATACTGTAAAACTCGACCAAATAACCAGAATTTTATATGGAATATTTAGTATTCGGGTGTCTCCCTAATATACATTAGAATGACGTCAGTTCGAGCTAACAACCGCTCAGTTATTGAAATTAATTATTTTATGATCAAAAAGTTCTTAGTTCGCTGAAATCAAAACATTCGCTGTTATATCAAAACATTTCTTCGCGTGCTTTATGAAAAGGGGGTTATGAGATGATGAAATGTAATTTTCTTCATTCAAATACAGATTTAAATGTAAATAATTTTGATTGGACGACACAGCGTCATATTGCGATGCACGAAAGACGATTGTATAGAGTTAGAGGCCAAATACCGTCTGTTTCAGTCACATATTACTGTTAGCAAATAGACAACACACTGGCACAAATAGGCCTACTCGTCATCTCCGACTTTAACCCAAATAGGCAACAGGCCGATAAGTTGAACGACAGACATAACTGTACACCAAAGAAACTTTTGACGAAAATGACTAAACATTCAAACAATTAATACATTTTTAAATAATTCGAGGCAATTCTAGACTTAAAATTTCTTGACTACAAAATAAATAATAAAATAATTTATGTCAGCTTGTAGCTGAAAAAGTCACATCTGTAGAATATTCAGAAAAAGAGACATGCAGCACAGATCGGTTCGTAGTTGAGCTTCCTCGGAAACAAACCATTCATACTGTACATGCTGCATTTATAGTTATTGCAGGTAAGCATGGAAATAGGCCATTCTTTATTGCAGGTGATTTTGTTTTCAATTGTAATGAACTTTGGCCTACGCAATTACAACAGACCTTTTTAACTGAATAGTGATCATCGCAATCGAAAATTTAACATTATAACATAGGTTTGAAATATAGCAGTTTACATTTCTAACGAAGATTTTCAATCTTACACAAACAGCTAAATAACTGCATCAACCAACACAGATAGCAATAACATATAAAATATAAAACTTTTTCAGTTTCGGAAAATAACTAAGTGAAGAAAGGACATTAGTTTTAATATGAAATGTTTTGGAAAAACAGGCCGGTTATTTTAGCAGAAGAAGAATCATATATTTAAATGATGGATGTATATATTGTGGAAATACATGTTGTATTTAGTTCGGCAACACAAAAAGAAATACGTTTGAACGTTTTACTCAATGAAAATCGAATCGATCAAATATAAACATGGAGGTGTCGCCCTATTGAACTACCGTACAAAATAAAACGGTATGTAATGTCTATAATATAAGTCAAACGCTTGTCTATCTCCTGTATCTATAACACGTTATGGATGAGTGTATGTTTAATTAGTCATTTACTTAGAAGAAATTAAAAAAATTGTCCACAGAGTGAACATTTGATAATGATGAAGACACACATTTATTGTATATAATATATTCACGCCGCGGACTGACGTATAAACGCGATGAATGAATGACTTATGGACGAATTTGTATTTTGCGTCACAGTATTATATGACAAGCTGTCTTCTTTATTCGCCAGAATTAATGTCAGATTGCGCGACTGATCGTTTATCAATATCAATTACGCTTTTCGCCCCTTAATATAATTACATACTTTAAAATTAACGATGATCATGGTCATTTACAACAAACAGTGATAACCGATCATGTAACGTTTGGTCTATACTGCGGCGTAAAGTTTTAAGCGCAGCCAATAAGAGGCTGTTTGAATGTGACTAGTTATGGTCGTTTCCACTCAATTTCTATCAGGATCTCGTCTCGCTAATCTACTATGGAATGCCCATATACACGTATGTTACCGCTTGTAACATATATATGCATATCTTTCTTTTGGTGTCAAGTGGGGTATTGCAAGTCCGCCGTACATTCATCAAGAAAAAGTCTATCCTATCGTAACGGAAAGCAGACTATGACGTTAAATTAAGTTGTAACTTATGACCACAACGACTTCAATGTAAAGTTGGAGAGATCATTGAATATAGCAGCCAGGGTCATGACCTCCCATGTATGCGGTGTGTAGTGTTGATGAAGTGCGTGGTCTGTGTTTCGGGAGACTGCGGTATATTCATGTTTGGTCTTCTTGTATAGTGGATCTCTTACCATTTTTAAGTGCAATACCACTGGAGCATGCCGCCGAAGACACCAAGCAATCACACACCAACCGGTCATATTATACTGAAACGGGCGAAACAGTTATCCCACTCACTTATTTCGGAGCGCTAAGCAGGAGCTCAAACTACAAACTTTATAGACTTTGGTGTGTCTCGCCCAAAGTAAGTTAGGAAGAAGAGAAAAGATAAGATCCTAAATTAAGTCGTCTTTTACGATCATTCAATAGGGATAGCAGGTACAATTCTGACGACCAACCTGTAGGCAAACACAGTCTAAGTATAGAAGACTGTAGAGTTGAGTGCACATCCATGTGAAGAAGACTCTTGGTTATGTCCCTTGGCTGAGAGTTTGCTCCTGTTTGCTTAGCATAAATAAGTGATCATAAGCGTGATGACTGGTTTGCTCTGGTGACGTCCACATAGGCCTGGTGTGCTTAAGCTTGTTCTGTGTCTCTGAAGGCGCATGTTTCAGTGAGACAGGACTATAAAAAGGACAACAGTTCTACCATTACAAAGAGTCACATCACGAGCATACTGCAGTCTCCCAAAACAGGAGCACGCATATAGCCTGGTCAAATCACGAGCATACTGCAGTCTCCCTAAACAAGAGCACGCATATAGCCTGGTCAAATCACGAGCATACTGCAGTCTCCCAAAACAAGAGCACGCATATAGCCTGGTCAAATCACGAGCATACTGCAGTCTCCCAAAACAAGAGCACGCATATAGCATGGTCACATCACGAGCATACTGCAGTCTCCCAAAACAGGAGCACGCATATAGCCTGGTCAAATCACGAGCATACTGCAGTCTCCCAAAACAAGAGCACGCATATAGCCTGGTCACATCACGAGCATACTGCAGTCTCCCAAAACAAGAGCACGCATATAGCCTGGTCAAATCACGAGCATACTGCAGTCTCCCAAAACAGGAGCACGCATATAGCCTGGTCACATCACGAGCATACTGCAGTCTCCCAAAACAGGAGCACGCATATAGCCTGGTCAAATCACGAGCATACTGCAGTCTCCTAAAACAGGAGCACGCATATAGCCTGGTCAAATCACGAGCATACTGCAGTCTCCCAAAACAGGAGCACGCATATAGCGTGGTCACATCACGAACATACTGCAGTCTCCCAAAACAGGAACACGCATATAGCCTGGTCAAATCACGAGCATACTGCAGTCTCCCAAAACAAGAGCACGCATATAGCCTGGTCACATCACGAACATACTGCAGTCTCCCAAAACAGGAGCACGCATATAGCCTGGTCAAATCACGAACATACTGCAGTCTCCTAAAACAGGAGCACGCATATAGCCTGGTCAAATCACGAGCATACTGCAGTCTCCCAAAACAGGAGCACGCATATAGCCTGGTCACATCACGAACATACTGCAGTCTCCCAAAACAGGAGCACGCATATAGCCTGGTCACATCACGAGCATACTGCAGTCTCCCAAAACAAGAGCACGCATATAGCCTGGTCACATCACGAACATACTGCAGTCTCCCAAAACAGGAGCACGCATATAGCCTGGTCACATCACGAGCATACTGCAGTCTCCCAAAACAAGAGCACGCATATAGCCTGGTCACATCACGAACATACTGCAGTCTCCCAAAACAGGAGCACGCATATAGCCTGGTCACATCACGAGCATACTGCAGTCTCCCAAAACAAGAGCACGCATATAGCCTGGTCAAATCACGAGCATACTGCAGTCTCCCAAAACAGGAGCACGCATATAGCCTGGTCAAATCACGAGCATACTGCAGTCTCCCAAAACAAGAGCACGCATATAGCCTGGTCACATCACGAGCATACTGCAGTCTCCCAAAACAGGAGCACGCATATAGCCTGGTCAAATCACGAGCATACTGCAGTCTCCCAAAACAAGAGCACGCATATAGCCTGGTCAAATCACGAGCATACTGCAGTCTCCCAAAAACAGGAGCAAGCATATAGCCTGGTCAAATCACGAGCATACTGCAGTCTCCCAAAACAAGAGCACGCATATAGCCTGGTCACATCACGAGCATACTGCAGTCTCCCAAAACAGGAGCACGCATATAGCCTGGTCAAATCACGAGCATACTGCAGTCTCCCAAAATAAGAGCACGCATATAGCCTGGTCACATCACGAGCATACTGCAGTCTCCCAAAACAAGAGCACGCATATAGCCTGGTCACATCACGAGCATACTGCAGTCTCCCAAAACAGGAGCACGCATATAGCCTGGTTAAATCACGAGCATACTGCAGTCTCCCAAAACAAGAGCACGCATATAGCCTGGTCACATCACGAACAGACTGCAGTCTCCCAAAACAGGAGCACGCATATAGCCTGGTCACATCACGAGCATACTGCAGTCTCCCAAAACAAGAGAACGCATATAGCCTGGTCAAATCACGAGCATACTGCAGTCTCCCAAAACAGGAGCACGCATATAGCCTGGTCACATCACGAGCATACTGCAGTCTCCCAAAACAGGAGCACGCATATAGCCTGGTCACATCACGAGCATACTGCAGTCTCCCAAAACAGGAGAACGCATATAGCCTGGTCAAATCATGAGCATACTGTAGTCTCCCAAAACAGGAGCACGCATATAGCCTGGTCACATCACGAGCATACTGCAGTCTCCCAACAGGAGCACGCATATAGCCTGGTCACATCACGAGCATACTGCAGTCTCCCAAAACAGGAGCACGCATATAGCCTGGACCTCACTTAAATAAAAAAGAAGATAAAAATAAAAATAAATAGAAAACTTACAACATATTTGCATGAAAAGAAATAAATTAAACTATTCTTTGTTCTGAAGACATAATTAGGAATTAATAGTAGTTACGTTAAACATCCTATTGTTGAATCACGGTACTTATGACTTTATTGGTGCCATGTTTTCTTTTCCCCTTTTGGTTAACAAAAAAGATTTAAAGTCGTGTCAAGGGCACAAAGAGCATCACTAATAAGGGAGGGGCTAACATGTCCGAAGCTCCTCCCAAAGTTTTCTGACCACGCCCATTTCCGCTACACGAAAGACACACATGTATATACAAACGGTGGCTATGTACAACATCGCATGACAACTATCACAACAATGGGACACACCCATGCTTATATTGAGAAGATTTTTATGAATGATTTCCTTTTCTTTAAACTTGAAGAGTATGTCAATATTAACATAAATTTGAGCGTACTTTAACAATAGGTAAATATTTGGTTTAAATCTTTCTATCTGACCGACACAAAAACATCTTGGTATACGTAATTTCTTATGTAAACAAATACGAAATTATTTTTATTCGATATAACCTATGTAGAACCACGCGCTATGATTCCTACAGAACATGTTGTATAGATTTTCCTTTTCTCCTCATAATGAGTTCGTTTCATAGACATTGGAAGCAAAACCATTTCTGTCGACTCATCATCGCTTTGACCTATGAACTCTGATATCAGTTCTGTTTACAGGTGCTTATGTCCTTACATTTTTTCAAGTCGACAATAGTGTAAAACAATATTTATTTAGACAGTTATCTATCAGTTATTGAGACGTATTAAGGAACTGTTTCGAGGGCTTTGCCAGATTTACAGTTGACAAACAAAAACCTAGGCACCATTTTAAATCTCTACTACTGTTTCCAATATAAACTGGTACGAACGGCGTGTTGACACTATTAAACGCTTTACACCGATATCCCCAGCATTTGTATAGCGGTATGTAGGTATGCACACGGATTTAAGCTAATCCCCGATAAATATTTCGGCATGATACGCGGAATCAGTGTTGACATTGTACAGAAAAAAGCAAGTGTCAATGAAGTTGAAGAATGTTAGGGATGATCTGATGTGAATTTAGTCAAAACGATTAAAATATGTTTTATATTTAATAATTTTGATTTTGTGATGTTTCGCGAATGATTGAAATAAATTAAATAATTGTATTTGTTTTGTATGTGTCAATGAAGTTGAAGAATGTTAGGGATGATCTGATGTGAATTTAGTCAAAACGATTAAAATATGTTTTATATTTAATAATTTTGATTTTGTGATGTTTCGCGAATGATTCCAATACAATTAAATAATTGTATTTGTTTTTCACTTCATATCAAATCACTGGGTGTAACCTATATATCCTCTTCACCTTTAACAATTCATTTTAAAATTATTATGATAATGAAAAGACAAGTGTAATCTTCAAACAATATGAACCTTCCTATCACTCACATGAAAAAATAGCCTAGCCAATACAACCTCGAATACAAAACCCCAGACACTCCATCTGTAATGTCGATTTAATTCATTAGCTATTCCTAAAATATTTTAACACCGGATAATACATATCAACCATGTTTTTGTCTGTCAAGATATCAACAGAAGTATATGACAGTTCATAGTTTTAAACTTTTTATATCCCGCCTCCGTGTCGTACGATTTTGATATGTCAGCATTGACAAAAGAAAATTGCGTATCTACCAAATTTTAAAATAAAATTTAAAACCGGTTTGAACAATTAATACTAATTAAATAGACTATTTACTGTTAAACGCTAACAAATGTTTACTATATTTAAAAAAAAAAAAAAAAAAAAAAAATGATGGGGACCCGGAAGAGGTTGCCGCCGGAAACACATCGACCTGACCGGAAGACGGGGTCATCAAAGCATGGCGACATGATCCAGAAGAAGTTCTCGTCGGTTCACAGTGACCGTGCCAAAAAATCAGGACACAGCGACTGGGTCAAGAAGAAGGTCATTAGAGCACAGTGACCGGACCTGGTTCCAGTTTCAAGAATATTCCTTAACTTAAAGAAACTCCTTAACTTAAAATTATCCTTAGGAAAACATTATAAATTTTAAAGAAAGCTCTTTAACTTAAGATTGTTTTCTTATCTTCTGTAATGCTTTCCTGTGAGGAATGTTAAGTTAGGGAATTCCTTAGATTTAAAGAATGTTCGTGTAACTTGGCCCAAAAGGTGACGTGGTAGGGTCGCGACAGTTAGTACCCGAAAGAATCGAAGTTATCATCAGTTCAAAGTGACCGAACTAAGAAGTTCATCAGAGCACAGCGACCGGACCAAGAAGAAGATCATCAGAGCACAGCCACCGGGCCAAGAAGAATATCATTAGAGTATAGCGACCGGGCCAAGAAGACTGTCATCAGAATATAGCGACTGGGTCAAGAAGATTGTCATCAGAGCACAGTGACCGGGCCAAGAAGAAGGTCATCAGAGCACAGTAACCGGGCCAAGAAAAAGGTCACCAGAACACATCGACCGTACCTGAAGGTGTCGTGGTAGCGTCGCGACAGTTAGTACCCGAAAGGAGTTGTCGTCGATCACAGTGACCGGACTAAGATGACGTTCACCACAACACTGTGACCGGGCCAAGAAGAATGTCACCAGAACACAGCGACCGGACCAAGAAGAAGGTCATCAACGCACAGCCAGCTGGCCAAAAAGACGGTTATCACAGCAAAGCGACCGGGCCAAGAAGAAGGTCATCAGAGCACAGTGACCGGGCCAAGAAAAAGGTCATTAGAACAAAGCGACCGTATCTGAAGGTGTCGTGGTAGCGACTCGACAGTTAGTACCCGAAACAAGTTGTCGTCGGTTCACAGTGACCGAACTAAGAAGATGTTCATCACAGCAAAGCGACCGGGACAAGAAGAAGGTCATCAGAGCACAGCGACAGGACGCGAAAGAAGTTGCCATCGGGTCAAAATAACTGAGCCAGAAAGACATTGTTTTCGCGGCACAGCCAACGAGCCGCCTGGAAGAACCGGTCCTAAAGAAGTTGTCGAAGAACTTTTAAAAAACTACATTTAGAACCATCAGTTTTCGGTTCGGAAGAAGTCCCCGTATAGAAGCACGGCTTTCAAACTGGAAGAATTTACTCCTTGGGAAACAGTTACTGGACCTGTGAGCCTTATGAGAAACCAGATCGAGAAGAAGCTAAGGTGTCGTCGGAAAACAGCGGCCGTACCTGGGAAAAGCTCTCGTTGTGAGACATCAAAATTTGATCCATGAGGTGTCGTCGGCACACATGTACAGCGACCAGACCCGGAGGACGTAATCGGATCAAATCGGCCCAATAGAATCAGACATGACCAAGGAAGGTGACATCGGAGTTGAAGACCCGGATGAAGATGTCCTTGGAATACATGTTTGGTTAAACACCAAGTTTCATATCGAAGACATAATCCGTAATATGGGACAGCTAATTTGACGGCGATCAGTTGATACGTTTTCATGTCGACATTTAGGCAAATATTGTGACAAACCTAACTTCGGCGTGATTTAGTTTAAATATTGGAATGACAAGCGGATCTTCGCGTTCCTGTGACGATACGTGTAGATATGAAATTGTTTCCAGGTCCCTGTGGTAATATATTGATAGGAACAGGACCAGATATTTGGAGATTAAAGCCTCTGGTGCAATACGCGTACAGGGCGTGGTGATTATAGTGCCGATCTACGGCCTTGAAATACACTATCGACAGTATAGACAGTCACTGACAAATAGAATTGGTCTTTATTTACCGGGAGTGATATATTAACTGTGATATGTACTATATCTCGTTTCCGGGAGTTTCCCTACAAATTACTCAGCAGATCTTAAAAACATGCTGTTATTCGGCTTTGACTATTTAACAAATGCTTTCTCCATATAACCAGTATAATGTATCTGTGTCGTTAAAATTATCATAATAGTTTCGTTATATTAACAACTCAATGATAAACATAAGAACAAACGAAATCATTATGTTTATATGTGCCATATTGATAAGCGCATAAGTGGACTACCGCTTGTTTGAACAAATTTTGATGAAATAAGCCGTACAATCCATTTAAAACCAACAACAAACACGTGTATACATAATACTTTGTAAACATTGGTAAAAGTACAAAATTTTACGTCATGAATGTTCTATGAATGTTTATATGAACACAATTTTATAATCACTGATAATCTGATTGTATAGCTTCTCAGTTCGCTCTTTCTCATTTCACACTGACAAATCTGGGATGGTGCTTGACATTTCTTTGGTTGTTCTACAGAGACAGAACTGAAATGATGTATGACATGTTGGAATTGACATTTTTGCGATTCGTTATTTGCATAGCTTCTGTTGGAGGAATGCCTTTGTGAACGTGAACTTAACCGAGAAAGGGGGGGGATAAACCCTTAGAAGAAACCACGTGACCGAAAGTGAGCTTTATCTGCAATTTCAACCAAAAATGGCGATATAGCTAAATTTCTACGACAGTGATGCTACAAACAATAAACATCTACAAAATGTCCCCACAGTCATACAATGGCTTACATCATAGTCTTTATTCCTGTTGCTGTTGACTTTATATACATGTAGTTTTAACTTTATTCGGTATGATAAAATAATTATGTACCTATGTGTCGCGATACATCTATAATTATCTCCCCGGAAAGAATTATTTTCTCTCGGACATCGCCCTCGACAAAAAACTCTTTCCAGGGAGTCAATTTTAGATGTACCCCTCCATACAGATATTCCAATTTTGCACATTACAGAATTATCTGCACTTGCGGGTAGATATTGATTGTGACGTCATATGTTTCGGAGAAAACGACGTGAATTGCGCTCACAAAATAATGACGTAACAATCGATACCTATCCGCAATGGAGCTAACTCTGCAATATGCGAAGACGGAATATGAACAATGCGAGGTTACCGTGCCAATGTAAATGTTGTACTTTACATGTAATATACAAAATATGTTATCACAAACGGTTATCATTTCAATTATCGAAATTGTCGCGCCTCATGATTTTTATCTGAAATAAAAGAAAACACGTAGATAAACTAAAAACTGGAAATTTTGCAATAATGTATAAATATCAATTGAATATTGAAAAAATGTGTAATAGATCTAAATATTTTAAAACCTGAATTGAAAATGATTTTTGTGTTGCGTAATTATACAGATATTCATGTAAGACACTTATTGTAAACTCTAACCAAACCATGAAATGGTTTATGATGAAAGTACAATTTATTTTTGTGCTGTACTTACACAACATTTGACTCCTTTCGTAAAGAAAGTTCATGGCGTTATATTTACATTTTCACTGCAGTCCCATCATGTAATCTTACCAAACGCAGTTGGCAGTCATTTAGACAATGAACATCATTATCATTATAGCGTCACAATTGTCGTGCTAGCGATCACGGATGACGGCTGTTCAAATGACTGTTCCATCCATGCAAAAACAAATTATTATTTCATTATAGAAGAAAAATTCCTTTGGATTTCATCATAAAATTTTAACCAAATGTTAATATAAGCATTGAACTTCTTTCAGTTGGCATTTATTTGCCTCTGTCCAGTTTGCATTCATATTGGCTATGAATGCCAACTGAGAGACGTTCAATGCTTAAGTGTCTGCCAATCAGAGGCGACGTTACAAACGATGACGCCATCATTAGCTAATGTTATTGCTCGTGACAATCAATATTGACTTGGACTGACCTGGTACTGGTTTTTATATCAATGCTACCAGTGTACAGTATGGTGTAATTATAATGTCTGTTTTGAGTATGGTTTTGTGTTATAAGTAAAAAGAGAACTAAACTTTATTTTTTGCAGATGACTGCGTTCAAAGGTTGAAGAATCATGAAGTTGTTCTCTTACTACTTAACAATATACGTTTTTCGTTGATATCTGTTCGGTAATTGTTTGATAAATGAAACCATCATCCCTTAGGTAATGTCTAAAACAACTATGATAATGAAGGTAATTGCTGCTGTTGCAACTGAAATCGCCGACAATAGCAAGCCTAATGTCGAAAGTATTTGTGTCAAGGTAGACTGTTGGCTGCTGAGTGGAGACCGACAGAACAACAGCAAACATTTTCAACAAGTTTTATCGCAACCTAAAAAAGGAAATATTACTGAAACAAAATATATCACAAACAAGGCAAATGCATTTTTTATATGTTTGCACATAAACCGTGATTAACCCGCTTATTTCATAATTGATTTCTAAGTGTAAAAACATAAAGCGGTATCGTATTTGTTTTTGCTTGGTTAGCATTATTCTCTATAAAAAATTGTCAAGGACACAACAATGCTCAAACACGTAGAAGCAGAAGGTGGAAAACTGATTGTAGCTTTCAATTAGGAAATGATATGGGTTGATACCAACGGGACGTTCCAGGTAACACATGGTCCTTTAAAACGTACGTATGTGGATACAAATGACATAAAATAGTAAATATGGGATAGGTTAGTAATTTGAACCGATGTTCAAAACATAAGAACATAGACTCTCATTTGGAATGGCCTACCAAGTAAGGTGTTCCGTTAAACATTTATACCTAATTACTACTAGCAACCCGACTTTCCTCAACTTCCTAAACTAAAACATTCTTAAACGATTCTAGTTGTCACTAAGATATGTCAAAACTGAATAAATCCCAAACTCAAACAACCGGTGATTGTATCTTCAACTAAACTCAGTTTCAGAATTTATATTGAAAAAAGGAAGTACTGATGTCAAACGTCCCAACACATTGAGGTACAAAAAATCAGGTATGTTGAAATCTCAGAACAATCGGCAAAATAATTCTGTTTCCCTATTGATAAGAATGTGCAAAAATGGCGCAAACAGAATTCTAAAAAAAATTGAACAGCATTGTGATGTATTGAAACGTATTCAATTATTACATGTTACTGTTTCAGTAGAAGTCCTATGGTATTATTCAGTACTCGTTAGGTTGGTCATAGACTCACCTCAAACGTGTTATTGGATATTGTGTTTCGTTTTATCGACGATATGGTTTAAGTGTTATATTTCAAGGTAACTGTTACATCGATCGATGTCCAGACTAAGTCATTTGGAAAATAATTTAATGTCCGAGATGATTGTCACTGTGTTGGTCGGTGACAACGTGTCCAACGGATCGGTTTAACGTCCTATGAACAGTTAACGTAATATGAGGACGACCTCAGCTGTATGCGATGTGTTGTGTGCGAATGTCTGTAGGTATTGGGAGGCTGCAGTATACTAGTGTTCGTGTTGTGTCTTTTTGCAATAGTGGAAACTTTTGCCTTTTGATATTGCTATCTAACTGAAGAATGCACCCTCCTTCCAAAAGACACAAAAAAGCACACCACTCCGTCACATTATAATACGGACAACTAGCAAACCAGTCGTCCCACTCTTTTTATGCTAACCGCTAAGCAGATAGCCGTTCTTAGCCATTTTATCGGCTATGGATATCCCAGCCATGTGACTGAGCCCATCGTCTTCTCCACAGGGTTAACCGCCCAACTTTAGACTTTAGGACGAAAAAAAAATCATGCAATGGGGGCGGCAAATTCTTACGCCCAACCTGCGTGTTCAAGGATATTTTATTTTGAAATATATTTTTTAAATCTAACTGACGATGATCGTTTTTAAAATTGAGCCTTTTCTTTACATTTATTCTGCTATAATGTTGTATTCGTATTTCGTTTTTTATGTAACGCACTGGTTACATAAGGAAAACAGTTATTTTTAAATTAAACTGTTTATTTATCACGGGCAATCTATTTGTAATTACATACATAAACAGATGTAATTAGTGTTTCATGGTATCAAAGTGAAGCGAAATATCTTCAGAAAATTATTTTTTTAAACATTTTTTGCAGTGAAATATAAGGTGTTACGATAATCATAAAAGCGATTTACTTCACCGCAGTGAAAATATCAATTTTGATATGTCAGATTTGATAGTGGAAGAAAAGAGGAGTACCCACAGAAAAACCGCCGACCAGTGTCCAGTACCTGGCAACTGCCACATATGGGATTCGCGACACAGAGATAGAGGGCTTGTGGTAATGTGGCGGGATAATTTAACTACTCAGTTTTTTGAAGCGGAAAATACAGTATTGGAATTTTAATACTGAAATAAAAACTAACGTTATATGGGTAAATAAAACAAATAATATGAATGTCTTTTGTACATAATCGGATTGTGAAGTATTAGCTAGACTAGAGTGATAAGTGAATGAGTATTAATTACATTAATGTTGGAATACTTAAGAATGTCAATAGAACGAGTTGATGTCGATATCATGCACTATCCATGTGAACTGTGAAGATCAATGATTTTTGTGTGTGTTTTTTTTGGTTAAATTAACTTCCTATTATAATTAACATGTATGCGATGTGTAGTGTGTATGATATGCGTGGTTCGTGTTTTGGGAGACTATGGTATATTCGTGTTATCTCTTCTTGTATAGTGGAACTCTCGCTCTTTTTATAGTGCTATATCCCTGAAGCATGCCGCCGAAGATACCTAGCAAAACACCCACCCGGTCATATTATAATGACAACGGACGAACCAGTCGTCCCACTCCCTTAATGTTGAGCGCTAAGCAGGAGCAGAAACTACCATTTTTATAGACTTTGGTGTGTCTCGACCAGGGGACAGAACCCAAGGCTTAACTCACAGGACAAGAAGGGCAATGGACGCGCGGTAAACACATGTAGTATTACAACTGGTATTACAGTATTACAACTGGAAACATACTCAACCCGCGTTAAAGAAATTAACTTTTGATTTAGACGGTTCAGAAGGTGGTGATACGTGTCTTTTTAACGGTAAGTTAATGACTTTTGTGATTATTAATCTCCTTTCATATTCCTATTTTGAAAATTAAAACCTGTGTCGGAAAAGTAGAGGCCTTTAAAAGGAATGTTTTGATTAGAATTTGATATTACGTTAATTTTCCCCATCTAATTACAATTAAAAATAGTATTTTATTTGTACATAATTGTTTCTATTTTAGAAAAATAAAATTAAACCCGCTCTTTATACTTCCTCTTACAATATATGTTTCCAACTTTAAGTTCAGAAAATGTTACAAAATGGCACGAAAGGCATTGTTATTGCGTCTCATAGTCAATACCTGATATGTTGACATTTAAGAAAAAATGGGAAAACATTACGAAAAATAGAAATATCTATACATTTATAGTACGAGCGCAGTCAAAATCTGTATCAAACAAAATTAGCATGCGTGGGATTGGGTCTTCAATGCCACTTCCGCCTCATTTCACCTAGAATAACTTTCATAAGATACGTGTTGTTTTTCAATGTGACCAGAAAATGAGAATTGATGTTTTGCAATATCTTTTCTAAGCTTTGCTTCAACCTCCCACGCAAGCATCAAGACAATGAAGCCCGTGAAAACAATATCGACAAATGAGAATAAAATTATGCAATTCTATGCATTTCGGTAGCGATAATAACTCCGCCGCTAACAGTGGCGATACCTCTTCGACAATCCTGATTTCTAAAATCAGATTGGTTTCCAATTGAACATGGGCGAGGCGTTCAGCCGGCAGGATAGAGTCAGATATGTGGAAAATGAACATATATGACAACGCGTGGTCGCCTAAGACGAAGATCATGACAAGACTTGGACACTTGTTTGATATCGGCATTGTTGGTAGTATAAAGAACAATCAAAACTCCACACTTGGAGCTGTTTATCACTACAACAGCTTAATGCAGATAAAGCGAACTTCCACGTTTTTAGTAATAGGATATAGCCGGTTATTTCCGCGGGTAAAAAACCCGTTTTTTAACTACTTAGACTAGAAAATTTGAGAGGGTTTAAATGTACACGATATGGCTTGATTACTCCACATGCTGTTGGCTCTGTAGACATCTTTCTCTATCTATAATACACAGTTTTACTGAAGTATAGCAAGGTAAAGATGGACAGTTATTCGTTATTCGAATAACGAATAACGAATAACTGTCCAACTTTACCTTACTTTGAAGTATGTAATACACAGTATTACTTATATATATATATATAGAGGAAAAAATGTCTAGAGCCAAACACCAGCGATAAGCCCGATATACTCTGTACTGGCCCTGTCACCAGACATTATGACAGACATCTATCTGTTATAGTGTCTAAATCTGGTGTCAGGGCCAGAGTATCTCGTGCTACACCAGACATCTATCTGTTATAGTGTCTAAATCTGGTGTCAGGGCCAGAGTATCTCGTGCTACACCAGACATCTATCCGTTATAGTGTCTAAATCTGGTGTCAGGGCCAGAGTATCTCGTGCTACACCAGACATCTATCTGTTATAGTGTCTAAATCTTGTGTCAGGGCCAGAGTATCTCGTGCTACACCAGACATCAATCTGTTATAATGTCTAAATCTGGTGTCAGGGCCAGAGTATCTCGTGCTACACCATACATCTATCTGTTATAGTGTCTAAATCTGGTGTCAGGGCCAGAGTATCTCGTGCTACAACAGACATTTATCTGTTATAGTGTCTAAATCTGGTGTCAGGTCCAGAGTATCTCGGGCTACACCACACATCTACCTGTCACAAGTCTGGTGTCAGGGCCTGAGTATCTCGGGCCACACCAGACATCTATCTGTTATAATGTCTAAATCTGTTTTCAGGGCCAGAGTATCTCGTGCTACACCAGACATCTATCTGTTATAGTGTCTAAATATGGTGTCAGGGCCAGAGTATCTCGTGCTACAACAGACATCTATCTGTTATAGTGTCTAAATCTGGTGTCAGGGCCAGAGTATCTCGTGCTACAACAGACATCTATCTGTTATAGTGTCTAAATCTGGTGACAGGGCCAGAGTATCTCGTGCTACAACAGACATCTATCTGTTATAGTGTCTAAATCTGGTGTCAGGTCCAGAGTATCTCGGGCTACACCACACATCTACCTGTCACAAGTCTGGTGTCAGGGCCTGAGTATCTCGGGCTACACCAGACATCTATCTGTTATAATGTCTAAATCTGTTTTCAAGGCCAGAGTATCTCGTGCTACACCAGACATCTATCTGTTATAGTGTCTAAATCTGGTGTCAGGGCAGAGTATCTCGTGCAACACCAGAAATTTATCTGTTAAAGTGTCTAAATCTGGTGTCAGGGCCAGAGTATCTCGGGCTACATCACACATTTACCTGTCACAAGTCTGGTGTCAGGGCCTGAGTATCTCGGGCCACACCAGACATCTATCTGTTATAGTGTCTAAATCTGGTGTCAAGGCCAGAGTATCTCGTGCTACACCACACATCTATCTGTTATAGTGTCTAAATCTGGTGACAGGGCCAGAGTATCTCGTGCTACACCAGACATCAATCTGTTATAATGTCTAAATCTGGTGTCAGGGCCAGAGTATCTCGTGCTACACCATACATCTATCTGTTATAGTGTCAAAATCTGGTGTCAGGGCCAGAGTATCTCGTGCTACACCACACATCTATCTGTTATAGTGTCTAAATCTGGTGTCAGGGCCAGAGTATATCGTGCTACACCAGACATCTATCTGTTATAATGTCTAAATCTGGTGTCAGGGCCAGAGTATCTCGTGCTACACCAGACATCTATCTGTTATAATGTCTAAATCTGGTGTCAGTGCTAGAGTATCTCGGGCTAAGGTTAGATATGGATCTCAGTATGTTTGGGATCAAATTTTCTCGATCGTACCGATGTCCTTGGACATCGCGAATATTAACGGCTTTACGGTATCTTGTTATTTGAAATTTGATATCCTTGTCGCAAAATCGATACATATCAAAAGACAATACGGGGAGAATATTTGAAATTTGAAGTCGTTAACTAATTTCATGCGCCTTTCGCCTAAAGGTTCATGACATATTAAACTATCAAATCTGCTAAACATGTCGTATTACTTGTTTAAAATTCTCCAGGCGTTTGCTGGCTCTATAGACATTTTTCTCTATATATATTATAATATGTAAAGCTTTATCATACTTTTTTTCTGAAATTGGGTAGTTTTATATGGCTGGCCGAGTTATAGAACATGAAACAGTATTACATATATATATATATATATATAGCGAGAGAGAGAGAGAGAGAGAAATGTCTATAGAGCCGAACGCCTGTCGTCATAATAGATATATTCAGCAAACACTTCTATTAATATAATAGGTCAAATGTGGAAAATGAGACATGAAATATAGATTCACCATTAAATTAGTATATATCGTTGTAATACCTATCTGTACTGATTATAGGTCAAAGAAAATGAGACATAAAATAGGAGTTCGTCATAAATTTGTATTTAACTTGTAATAATTTGTATAACTTGTTTTGTTCTCCCATTTCACCTTAAACATAGCGTGTTTTCTGTTCTAATCATCTATTGCAGCATATTTTCCTTCCACTGTTTGAACCTGTTGGGTGCTCTCAATACAGACAATTGTATGAGCGTCCTTTCTCCCACTTTTTGTCAATATAATGTATTTAACTGTAGTTATACATAATAAAAATAAGATAAATCTCCCTCGGATTTTATGTAACAAAAGAATTGAGTTGAAATTATGAAGTCTTATTTTTACCTGTCAGCAGTGTAAAATATTAAATGTTTATGTACAGGAAGCCTTACGACTCATAGATGTAGAAGTTGGATTTTCAGGAAAAATGTTTTCACCGAACTTTATTGGTTTTGGTTTTATTTCCATTTTTACAAACGTTTACTTTATACTACAAATCACTTTCATTCACGACTTTCAAAATTGGCATTTTCCATTTTAAAAACAAACCTACGAAGATTTACTGTTGTGGATTTCAATTTTGAATGGAAATACCTTTCATTATATGTGAGTTAGATTTTAATTCGTGGAAACAGACATTTGCTAATTTATTTTGATAGCAAAATTTGCGAAAAATTGTACGCGAAAGCATGTTGCTTTACAGTATCGAATACATAACTGTTGTGGTAGGGGTTATATTTCTCCCATACTTGACAGGGTTACCACATTGTTGATGTGGAAAAGATAAGTCTGAACCGGGGTATGGAAAAGGCAGCTCACAAGCGCTAGACAACGAAGTGACGTCATCAATATATGCGGCGACTATTGTGGACGACGTCATTAATTTCGGCAAGCCTCGGGTTGACATGCCAAAATCTTTCACTAGGTTTGAGATATCCCTGTCCTCCTGGCAGGCCCATGTAAGATTATGTTAATCCCCGCGTCTCTTATATTTGTCTATCGCAGGCAATAGTAAAATACTCATCATTTAAAATATTTAACCACTCTTGCCCAACGTCCTAGATGCATGTCAGCACGTATTGTCCGTGATTACGTTATTAGTCGTTATTTTCCTGGTAAAATCCGCTATATTACGGGAAGTTAACACACACACATCACAGTTCGTGAATTGGCATTACATTTCACTTGTTTTTGTTAAAGATTATCGTGTTTTCCTGATGCAGTTATTAATTACCTGTGAAAATATTCACATGCACAAGTAAGATAATTGATATTAAGTTGGTAATGCTATAAAGTTCATTTCGGAAGAGAAAAAAAGACGTCAACGGTAAAATAACGGTAACTTAGGCAGCCATTGTGTTGATTAATTATCTTAGGCGCGGCATTTTAACATGATTACTCAAGCAAATACATTGTTTAAAGATTTAAACGTTCAGAAAGAAAAGACATACAACCATGCAACTGTTTATAAATAAACCTCTACATACCAGGATGATATGTAATTGACTGACTAAATCTCATTTTTATACAATGATCTTTTGTTGAAATCTGTTGGGTTCAATTTTTGAAATAACTTAATTGATTAATATATTATGATAACATAACACTTTCTGAAATGTAATACCTTTAAAAGAACAAAAAAACCCGAAAGATACAAAAATAATAAAATCTATGAAATAATGAAAACTTATACAAATATTAAACCATATATTTCCCAGGGATGAGCGTTCTTTGCATTATAGACAATACCTAAATCTAAACTAAATATAAGTCAAATTACAATCTACTATATCTATATTTCTATATCATCAGTTGTTTATAAATTACAAAGATATTGAATATAGACATAGCACAAACGCAATACAAACTGAAAATCAATTAATAAATGCTTGAAAAAATAGGTTAAAATAATTGATATCATAGAAATATCTTGTCAAGAAGCTTAATGTGTCTAGTGATAAAAGATTCTGGAAGGTAATCACTCCAATATTGGAGAGAATTTACCGCACCCACGGCTCGATGGCACTCTAATATCAGCGGCAACTTCCGCACTAACGGCTCGATGACACTCCAATATTGGCGGGAATTACCGCACTCATTGCTCGATGACACTCCAATATCAGCAGGAACGTACCGCACTCATGGCTCGATACCACTCCAATATCAGCGGGAACTTACCGCACACACGGCTCGACGACATCCAAATATTAGCGGGAACTTACCGCACTAATGGCTCGATAACACTCCAATATTGGCAGGAACTTACGACACTCACGGCTCGATGACAATCAGCTGCTGCATTGATGAAGTTGACGGTGATTGTAGGCATAGTGGAAAGGGAATTTTAAAGAAATTATTATATCGACGGAGTTAATTTCTTATTTAAACAGAAAATTTTGATATGAGAAAATACTACACATGATGAATCCAAATCATTATTACCTTTGATCAGATAAAATAGTTATTTCAACAATATACTGTCAACTTCACCAAATACTCTGAAAAAATAATTTTGGTGTCTCCTTCGCCTAAGAGATCATTGCATAACTCGTGCGTTTAACAACATATTTTCGTTATATAACATATATGGTATATTTATATTCATATAATCAACAGCAGTAGCACGAATCTTTATTTCTTCAAAAAATGAAGATGTATTGTACATTGATATTTTAACAAACATTGTATGATAATAGCAAAACAAGTTACATTTACATTTCTCATTTAACGATTACATATTGGCGCCGGGATAGAATAGAACGAACAATTCACGCAAACATGTTCCTGAACACGTTTAGATTCTTATTTGTAATTTTCACTTACATTCATAAGCTTCGGCACTCTTCAAACGAGATAATTCGTTTAGATAGCTATTCTTGTCATACGAAGAAGGAATAAGAAAATTAAAATGAAACTGGTTCTTATGTTACGAGCAGGAAAGTCTTAAACAAGGGACTTTGCACTAAAACGTCATATTTAAGAAGGAATAGTGGTCGTGCAGGTCTTGGAGAAAGTAAAGATCGTGGTCAACAACATTTTCGTTAATGGCACGGACGATCTATAAACACGTGACGATTCTACATACATGTAGTTCTCTTTACCAAAAACATATTGAAAAACACACTCTAAACATTCTTGAATAAGAACGAAGCACTATATTATCTTTATGTTTAGTCATAGGATCCCTAAGGTTAATGACTTGTTTCTAATCGGTTTGCTCTCATCTTCCCGGGATTAACCTACCGTCAACACCTTACAACAACGATAATGCGACTCAATGTGGAAGCTAGTAGGTACAAAGATACATTAACCATTCAGGCAAGATGTGTCCATTTCCCTGCGTACAAAGACTTCAAACATGTGCGTGTGTTGTGGAAACTGTGTAAATTTGTGTTGTATCTCAGTGGAACTCTTGTCTTTTTTATCCTTTAGATAGTGCTGTCTCACTTAAGCATTCTGCCAACGACAACAAATCGTATAACCAAATCGGTCGCATTATACTGACAACGGGCAAACCAGTCTTTCCACTTCTTTTATGATGAGCGTTAAGCAGGAGCAGAAACTACCACATTAGTAGACTATAGTGTATCTTGACCAGGTAACAGGATCCAGTGCCTTCCTCACAGGGGCGAACGCTCTATTTCAAATCATCGATTTACTGGTGTATTTTAAAAAATACAAAAAAAACGATATCGTGAGCTTTCACATATTAAATATGAACATATGTCCTTTCCTATTTTTTTCGTTTGACGGTGCTTCTGTGTCTTCTGTCTTTCTAGTCATTAGACATCACCAGGATAATTACGTTTTGGATTAAAATAGCCTTTTTACTTTTTGTCTTTTTCTCTGTATATTATGACAATAAAATTTAGCCCAGCATGCTACAGAATTGAAAGCAGTCGTTGACTTATGGTTTGACATCAGAAACAATGGTGACTTATATTATAAACTATCAGTATTATATATAGAAAGCATATCGACTGACTAAATACATATTAAGGTATATCATATTGATCTGAACATAATAAGGCAACCAATATCGGTTAAAGTATCATTTTCCATGTCAATTTTCCAAAACAAGAAGCAATTACAAAACAACAGACGCTGCTTCGTAATTTTATGAGATGAATTAGTACAATTCTGTGACTTTTTTGTGATGAATTATGAATACTTAACTTTACCCGTGAGTAGATCTTTTGATGAGAGACTACGTTTAAGTGATTTTTTATGAGATTTTGGGTTCATAAATCTTAATTAATCATTACTAAACATTAGGAAATTAAAAAGTTAGGTATTGTTACAATTTGGCCAGGTCGAACACCATCGTACTAGATGGCACTATTGTAGATTGTAGTATGTGGATGAAATGGATCACGACATTGCTTTGGCGACTTGCCGCTAGTATTGTAGATTTCAGTGTATAATTTTACACACAATGTCCACACCTTGCAATATGACACAGCAGTCGCGTGCCTTGCTCGTGACTCAAAACAGTTTGGCAAGCCATTAAATTGTAACTAATAGAGCTTCCGATTACTTTAATAAAAGATACGATCAATATTGCCGATCCGTTTTGATATCAATTGTATTGTTTAAGTTTGAAGTGAATCAGGGCTAAGATGTGTAATATTAACCGGTCTGAATATACATGATCATATTTTTGAGCTTAAATCATCCCCAATGTATATGACAGACATTGATTAAAACAATTTTTGTGGGTTTTAAATATAAAAAGAAGACAACATCAATTATATTACATTTTACATCATTTCATAGTTATCAGATTTAGAAGACAACCGAACTCTGATAACAGAGATTTCAGCGAATCTTACGATCACTTGGGACAGTTGCCAGGTACTGACCATTGGTTCGGTGGGTTTTCTCTGGGTACTCCGGCTTTCCTCCACAACAAACCTAGCACGTCCTTAAATGATCATGGCTGTTAATATGATGTAAACTAATAAAACCTAAATCTTTCTAAGTTTTGGTTCAGAACACCTCTGCTCTTCATTCTTTATTCCATTGATTCTAAGTCGTGCATCCTCCAAAGATAATGATCCGTTGTAAAACTTTCTATGCAGTTATAACTTTAATATTTTTAATCAATATCTTTTTACCATCTCTAGATGTATTGTAAGATTGTATTATATTTATAGATAATGGTATGTAACAGGCGAGGAGAAAAAGTAGTGGCCAAACCGGGAATCGAATCCGGGAACCTCCGAATACTAGCCGAGTACTCTACCGACTGAGCTACCTGGTCACCGATGATTGACCCAGTCCAATCCCGTTACAGGTATACACATAAAAAGAGTTTATCTATAGTTCCAATGATTTGGGATATCAATTATTTTACCTTTAGTGTAATTATGTTGAGGTCGTTACATCCAATGATAAAAGAAATCACTTTCAAATTCAATATTCAACGTTTCTTATTGCGCTGTACATGTAAAAATATATTGAAATTCAATACCCGGTATATCATGTCAGGTATGACTCAGCATTTTCAAAACGATAGCAATATAATCTACATTAATACCGAATCATCAAATGCAGCAGAAATGTCATTGGTATGCTTATAACTCCAATAGATATATTTTGGAACTTATCAAATGAATAATCAGTAAAATGTCTACTTTCTATACTTTTTAATCAAATGAGGACTGTACTAATGACACATGGATTTGTATCTTGTGACCTTTATTAACAACAAAAAATCGCAAAGCTATCGAAATCTTATTAAGCCAAAACGTTGATATCGACGTTTTGAGTGTTTAAACTCCCTCGCTGCCCGCCATTAAACTATAGTAGTGCAGCATATTGTAAGCCAAAACCCTCAAACAAACTTTGTGTTGAACCATAAAACACTTTTCACAGTAGCGTATGTACCTTATAAAGTGAATGCACTTTAAAAAAAAACAACAATAAACAATAACCCCCCCAAAAATAACCCCCAAAAAAACCCCAAAAAAACAACAACAACAAAACAAACAAAACAAGATAATTTTATCAACTTCACGGTTGTTATTTATTGCATTTGATTAACTTATGTGACATCGGCTCGGAGATGGGTACATATTGTACCTGCTTAATCGTATAGCCATACGATTTCGAATTTCAACGGTGTCAATTAAAATAGCTAATAACAATGTTGTGAATGTAGGTTGTCAATATTTTTTGTTTTATGTTCCATATTTTGTTTCGTATTCATTTGACAAAATCAGCCTCACACAATTGTCCCTTTAATGAATATACTGTACAACTTGTAATATAATGTTTATGTGTTGTGTACTTACTAAAACAGAAGGAATCTTTGACCTACATGAAAAGTGATTTATTTCCCCTTAATGTGATTTATTTCCCCTTTATACAGGATGTTAAGTGTATTGTGTTACCGTTGATAATTCTCTGCTCAAGCTGTTTTCGTTGCTTACCTAATACAACTGATATAATTTGTTAAACAGAGATTGGTATAACTGGTATTGACGGTCAAACAAGGGATGTTAGTCACATTACGAATTATATAATGCATCTATATATAAACCAAAATAAATTCTTTCGCATCTACAACTTTCTTTAACAAAAATGTAAGATTCATATTTTGAAATATGACATATTTTACGTGAATCAAGGAATCGTCACTTGTGTATATCGTTCATAATACATTAATGAGAGGCATACAATTTCATAAACTCTAAAGGCTTCAAAATCAAAGGGTTTCATAATGAAAATTTCATTGTTCTAACGTAAAAACGCGTAGAAGTGTTAATAGAGAGTGTGTAGCGTCTATGACCATGCTCTACATACCCAAAAAGAGGATAGATCCAAAATCAGAGACAGCTAAACAACAATATAAATAAGTATGACGCGTCTATGTTCATAACGCATAGAAAATATCGCAACATTCAGCAAAGATTAAACAAAGTGAGACCCAAACGTTATATAGGTAAGATATGTTCACTTAATTTACATTAGCATCAGCAATCATGCTGCTAAAGCAGCAAGGGAAATACGCTACTAGTATCTGTATGTATGCCTCCGTGTATGGTTGTTGATCAAAGTACGCCCTACCTGTCTCACTGTACTGTCTCGGGAGGTATAATCAAACACGATAACTAGATCATATAACCAGATCATTTCGTTTTGTGATAAGTGTTTTTATTGATCAAAACAGTAATACCTTCTCATATTTCGATAAAATGATGCAAATAATGACGATGGTCTTTTGAATGTCACATGATATTTTCTGTGACACATTGAGAGTGTTAGATATAGTTTTAGTAACAAAAAAGGTATAAACTATATTTAAAGGGTCTTACATGATTTTGAGAACTTATGCAAGGTTACGATATTCATAATCAAGGAGTAGAAAAAATTGCAATTTAATCTAACATGCAATGTTTCTAAATAATTGAATTGACTACAGCATTAATAAATAGTGTATGTTTCTGTTGTACGATAATGGAGGTTACAGCTAAATATCACATACTCATAGAAAGCTTTCTTCAACAAATTATTTATTCAACTTCTCCTAACAATTATTACATGCCCCTAGTTATATTAAATTTTTTGTATTTGAGATTCCTAAAAAATATTTGTATTTCTTTTTTCTTTTGTGTATTCTAGAGTGTATGGGTTTCTGTTCATACAAAACCTGAATTTGTACCGATGCAAAGGCTGACAATAGTGTATTTACCTTTAAGATGGTCGTGCTGAAAAACAGTGTCATTATTAATCTCATTAAAATTCATCGACAGCTTTGGCTATTTTCACATGTGCATCTTCCGGGAGTCTGACTCCGGTATGGATATAGTGTACACAACTTACTTAGTCATGTTTAATCTTTTTATGATGAATTTATATAAAACAATCTTCTTGTTGTCATGTGGCAAAATCAAAGCAATTGAATTGTTCTTTTGAGAAAGAACCTTGCTGTTTTTATGTTGAAATTATGGAAATAACCTTCGAGAGCAGAAAACTATATTTCGTATTTTGACGCCGTAGAAATATATAGTTACAAATATGACTTGAGTTCTTGCTTCATACTGTGTGCCTGTAAAAGTTACTATTTTTATCAATGATACCCTAAGCTTCTCATTTCCAGGACGTAATATTTCTTTAGGCGAATAAACTGATTATTTTTAGGAATGTATTTTATGTTTGTTTGCTTTCCTTCCATCTGTTGAAATAATTGTCAATTCTATATATAGGTATCCATGATCACGTTTTACACTTATTGCAAATAATGAAATAATATTCCCATTTGCTGGGGACTGACACAATATAACCTTACCAAACAAAAGGGGAATTTATGAGATCATAATTCTCCTATAACTCCCGTTGGTGTAGGGATATGTTAAACATGTATTGTGACGTCGTTCTGAACGACATCATTTTTTGTGCGTACTTACATACTACCTTAATGAAAAAGCCCAAATGTACTATGTGATTTGCAACAGTATTTGTAGTTATGATTTTTAAATGTTGAATATCTTTAAAATGGGTCATATTCATTAAAATGTTGGAAGTGTACTGATAATTTTATGTTTATTTCGATGGACTTATTTTTTTACCGCGAATGACGTCGGGGGTTCCTATGACGTCACAAGAAGAGGCCTCACTGACGGGGGCGGCGGAGAGTTTGATTTGGTAATAGCGACAACAGTGTACATTATAGGCGGGCTTAAAAATAACAGGAAACGGAAATATAAACATTAAATTGCCTTCTTGGGGGATTTATTTTTCTATAATTCTCCCAGGATAGCAGACACATTAATCACAACGCCCTAACACGCGTTATTCAATATTTCTGAAATCCTGGGAGATTTATAGGACCATAAGTCCCCCAAAAAAGAAATTGGATGCTTAATTATTTTCTATAAAAATACTGTACATAATTACGTGCTTCATATAAACAATGATGCAAGAAATAGCGGACTGTACCACATCAAATCAATGATATAGATAATCCCCCGGCCTTTAAACTAAACAACGCATGTTGAAAATGTAATTTTGACCTCAACGCTTTATTTTCAATTATATACAAAATGAGCAATACATTAATAAAACGTTATTTCATACCTGTAGAGAAGTCCACTACACGCATAATTCTACACCAATACGGTAACGCTTAGATTATTGTCCAGATGTGTTTTCACCGAGTACTCTGAATGATGTTTAATTGAAAAAAAAAACCAAACCTTTATTTAAAAATAAGCATAAGAAATCAAATGTATAAACTAATAAATTCTTAAAGGAAAAGCAATGATGATTCGGGTTTTAAAAATGTCCTGAATCACTTTAACACGCGATTGGAAACTATTTAATACAAATGGTTTGTGGTCATTTTGATCATAATTTGTAAAATAACATATGAAGGAAATGTACTTTTATCAATTTGTCATGCACGCCCAATAGCGCTGTGGCGGTCTCTCCTAAATCGGAAGGCAGACATCAAAGCGGATTAGCTCCAATGAATCATGTATGGGGCGAGAATTCTGACACCCTCCTATGTGTTGTCAAATATTCAGACATTCATCAGTCGGCCATCAAATTATCTAGAGCCTCTCCTGTGTACGTCCGGTGCGTAAGAATTTGTTCGCCCTCCGCGCCAAATTACTTTCGCGTATTCCATGTATTTCATGTATTTAAAAATGTAGCAAAATGTGTTAATGTTGATAACGAGCCATCAAAGTAAAACGCTTTAAGAGTTACCTACATGAGGTACATTATAAACAACTGCAGTTTATTTAAAAATATCAAGGTAACATATGGTCACTTAGGACCAGTAAGACTTAAAAGTAGTAAAACATTGAATATTGAACATTCAATACTTACACAAACTGTTTTGAGAGTATCATCGGGCATGTTTCACAGAACTTCAGTTTTGGAAGGTCCTGAACATTTGTTAAAGATCTAATATACTGAATACATATCAAATAACATTAAAATGTTTACTTCAGCGAAGTTTATTATAACTTCAGCTATGGTTTGCAGCAGTAAAACTCGCTATTTTAAATATAATTTTTCCAGTGCTGTATGTCAAATGGTATTTAACGGGATTCTAGGGCATCTAATGTCGTGCAAATCCATCTCATTGTTTTATTGAGCTCCCATCTAGAATAATTTACATGTACTTTCAATATACTGCCTGATCAATGCTTTTCTACTAGTCTATAACCAGACTTAATTCTTTTAGTGCTACGTGGTTATCACATGATCTTCAATATAATCGTTTTGGGGTCTTTAAGCCATTTTATAATCAGAGTTAATATATTGTATATTGAGCGTCAAAATACAGATCTATATCTGTTTCCTGGCATATGAAAATGAAATTAAACCCGTTATGGAAAATCGTGTTAGGGAATGTAAACAATACAATAGTGAGCTTTTACTGATATATCGTTTGTAAACGCTGTGGCAGAGACATGGATGATATAACTGTGTACTTCTAAATAAAAATGTCATCTCAGACACACGGATTTACTAACTGTACAGAGTGAATGGGAACAAATTCGAATTTATTCTTGGAAGGAGATTCAATCACATGAAATAATAAATGCACAACATATGAAAACAATTATTAAACTAGTTCCATAAATTAAACTTCTTCTTCATATGAAAACAAAACAGATCTGTTTAAAACAGTGCTTTATTTCTGATATGATCAAATACATCTTGTATATACATTTATCCTGCAACTGCACCACGTAATGACGGATAACTACTGCTGGATAAGCTTATGCTTTATCCGTCAATACGAAATGCTTTATCCGTCAATACGATCACGTGAATTTGTTCCACATCTAACGGAACATTTTCTAATTTGACCCCGAACTTTCACCTTCCGGTGAATCAAACGTCATTCAGTTCCGCTAAAAAATGACGTTATATTCACCGGGGTGACCTCAGTTTTACGATATCAAAAATCTCGATGGCGTTGTCGTTATTTTGGCATGGTAAAGGTATTTATCCCGCCTCAGACAAGAATCTTGTATTCCTATTGGTGATATGGTGATGATGTCAGGTGATATCCAAGATATAGTCGTATCAGGTTAGTAGAAATCGTATCAGGCTTGGACGATAGAGTTATCGTTCTTTGCCCCTAACGTCATTAGCAACGAAATGGCGGTCAAGTAACCCTTCGCGACGACGGCACTCAAAGAGATGGAGACAAATTGTTTGAATGATAGCGCTGATATCCACTTTCAAAGCAAACCGAAATCGGCAACACATATTTAGGATTATTTAATAGAAATGAACCATGACAACGCATTCGAGTCATTCAATGAGGTGGAAATTGTTTTTAAGTTACGAGTCGTTTTTGTGTTCATACTCAGTACATAATGTATTTTCAGTTGCTTCATCGAAAGGGTCTTCGACGGGATAAATTTATTACACAGTTTGTTAGTGACCTCATACGGTAAGATATTGTGTCTAAAATAAACATGTATCAGGCTCGGTTTCGCCTCGCCCGATACAAGTTTATTTTAGACCCAATATTTTCCCATATGAGGTCACTAACAAACTGTGTAACTAATAGTACTGTAAATAAATTATTTGATGGGTGATTATTTTTTATCAATTTTATATTATTTCAGCGATATTTCACACTGAATAGAATTACTGGTACTGTTTGCGAATGCGTTTTTAAAAACCAGCATCTCGGCTTTCCTAAGTCTCGCTCCAAAATAAACCTTGTATTGTAAGAATACAAAATTGCTAATCAATAAATATATCACACCTATATTTATTTAATGTACATTCGTGCATTTTGATGTCAAAATAATGATTTACACTAGTGAAAGGCTGTACACCTTATACAAGACAGATATCAGAGCAAAAACAAGTTTTCATATCACAACTGAATTCGATAACATCTCATGGTTCCGTATGCCACGAAGCTGATTAATACGTAGCAACGAGCAAAAGATTATTTTTATCACATACCTATATTTATGAAAATATAGACAAAAATTTTCAATTTTGTTACGAAGTATACATGAGAGGCGAAATCAGGCCCAGGTATGAAGTTTACATCTATCGAGACAATCGTGTGACGTCATGTTTTCATTATTATATGTTACGCCACAATAGTGATATGTAATAACACACGTGTCTTTCTTTCTTTAAAGATAATCGGAATTAGGTAACATACATCATGCCTATACACGCCTTTTAATTACTTTATTTATCAACAGTACATACAAATCAATATATATAAATAAACATAAATAATGTCAACTGCTGTTTTATCTAATGATGATGATATCCTAAAAATCAAACTAGACATTGATAAACATCATATATAAAATGTCTCTTAGTTTATATCTTTACAAATAGAATTTTTTTACAAGATATTCAACGAAATTCAATGAAATCTATTGGCTTCTTTGACATGGTCATGTGGCGTAATTGAATGGGTCTGATATTTAACTACAATACATGGAGAATGCGATAAGCTCACATTTTTGATAGATCACATAATCATGTTGAAGTTAGTCAATTGCTGTATTAAATTTTAAACCTCTGAATCAATACTGATATCCAATCGTCCCTCTTCAAATATAACTGCAAGAAATTTCGCATAATATCTAATCGTACTAAATAGTTATGGTTTATAATGTTGCAATGTGTATTAGTTGTATCAGGTTCTACATACAGTTGAAAACAAAACCTAAACACGACCGAATAGATATTATTTAAAGTAGGCTGACTGGATTTTCACACGAATTCATTGATAAATTTGACGACACCTTATGAAATTTAGTCCAAAGTACGCACAAAAAATGTAGGAGCAAGACTGGCGGGATTATTGATTTCTTGCCAAACCAGGTGTCCGTGTTGACTGTGTAAGGCTAAATGGATTATTAATAGCTGCGTTTGGGATCGTACCGACTTACACCAACTTCATCATATTGTCTGGTGAAATCCTACTGTAACCCTCTGTTACATTATGAAATTTACCCCGACAGGTAAACATGTCCCAGACGGCCAGGCATTATACTCTGCAAGCCACGCGTGGGTGAGGTATTAATTTGACAAGCGCAAAGTGCTAGGTTCTTTGTCTTGTTTACTCTTTGTAGTTTCCTATTCTTATAACTTTCTCTTCGATAAATCTCAATAAATCTGACATACACCAATGCTTTGATACAATTGGATTACACCTTATATGGACCAAAGACCTAGCTTGGATGTTTCATATACAAATCCAAATAATTTGAAATTCAAGAATTTGGCATTTGATAGAAGGAATACTTTTGCAATATATTGTTAAAGAATTGCCTTATATACTGACATTTAAAAAGGCCAACACGTATATTTCGTTCAATGTACCAAATGTCATATTTCAAAAGCAAGGATAGGACAAACAACACAGGAAAATCAAACATTGCGCATCTTCAGAAGAAAATATATTGAAATTATATAATCAAATAGCTATTCTACCACAATGGCATCATGTAACACGTACTTGTATATGTGCACAGGTGTTAAATCGTACAGGGCCTACATAGTAGCTTTTGATTACCAAAAAGGAATTAAGATATACGCTTATAAGGAAATATTTGCTAAAATAGAATATCCATTCAGCCTTGCACAGACAACATGCGCCATCTGGAAACATCAAATATAAACCACATTCTAACAATGACGTAAATACCAGTCTTGATATTGAAATAGTGATCCAATCAGTTTCATTTTTGGTGTTAGTAACACTTCATCTATTGCTTTATCTTTGTTTCATCATTGTTTAATGTAAACATAGTATAATGTATCAATTTAAATTCAGTTGAAATCAATGATTTCATGCTAATGTTACATAGGATATTTATGGGTAGCAATCCCACTTTTACTTATCAAATATTTAACGCTGGCTGTATTGTTTAGTTTACAATATAGTTCTTTGAAATTGCGGAAAAAATCAAATGCTTTATTCGTAATACTCGATTGATAGTGTAAATAACAAACATTGTTTTTTTTCCTACCTTTTCAATAAAGAGACAGCCAAATCTTCAACACAATGCTATGAGCCTCTCATGTAAATATGTAGTTAATCTATTTTCTGTTTGAGACTTTTTCGTAATTTTAAGTTTGATTTCCAGCATACATTGTATCGTCTGCTATTTTTTCTTTTTATTCTTAGAAGCAGCTGAATAGGATTTCCAGAAAAATAAAATTGAATTAACATCATGAACATCAATGTCGTATGCCATATTTATGGTTTTGTCTAATCATGATTAACTGGACTATGCTTTAAACTAATATGACTCTTTTATAACAATTAGATGAAATACCCAATATGATTATCATGAACATCAATGTCGTATGCCATATTTATGGTTTTGTCTAATCATAATTAACTGGACTATGCTTTAAACTAATATGACTCTTTTATAACAATTAGATGAAATACCCAATATGATTATCATGAACACCTCACTTAGTACTGGTACTAACCACTACATTGTCTAAGAGATAACAAGAGGAGAGTGAAACACAAAAATGAGGTCACTGTGTCGACTGAAAACCGATCTTGATTTTCCTTACAGAAAGTATTAATGTCTAAAAAGGGCAATTATTTCTCTGCGTACGACTGTACCATCCAACATAAAAGACTGAGGTACAACTGACGTCAATCCGGTGAGCATATGATCAGTGGTAATTGCATGAAATATGATAATGGTACTGGAAGCTACAGTATCTCTCAAATAGAAGACGTTGTCTACATGTTACAGTATGAATTAAAAATATGTATACAGATCTATATAGATGATGGACATTCAAACAAATCGTGACTTAGCAAACATTATAGTATAGACGTTTGTTATGATCCCTTCACTGTTGCGAAGAGAGCAGACAACATTCATTAATCATAATGATATCTAAAACAGTACAAAGTAATATGGTGTATTTATTATATGAAATGAAAAACCTACTTCGGCCTAGATTTTTTTTTACTCTATGTACATTTTGTATTATCATAGCTATTAAACCATAACTTTCTGTATGGTTGCATACATTTTTGCGTTTGGGTTGTCGTTGACGGATAGATAACAGACACTCAAAATACGGAAAAGATATCCAGGTTTTTTTGTCCTGTCAGAAACACACACACATATATATATATCTAATATGTATTTCTAGTCCTTCACACCAGTTGACCTATTTAGGGTAAACCGTGCACCGTCGTCATTATGCAACATGCAAGTATTAAGGCTTAAAAGGACGAAAACACAGCGGCTGTGTCTAATTATCTTGAGAGCAGATTAATGACAGACAGGACAATCGAACGTGTGGACGAATACAATTTGACGAACGATATCAGGATTAGAAAGAAGTACACGGCTGTGTACTTCATCTTAAGTTATTGGCAGGTTGTTTAAATGTCTTTCAGCACGTGCTCTGTTATGACCAACTCTAAAATAACTACCACTATCTTACTATTTAAGCATGTTTCTATTGGTCCTTGATCATTTTTTGTATTCTAAATATGGAACTAACGATCACTTTTGACATTAACATGAGGAGTTGTTTTATTTAAAATGTATATGTAACATATATCTTTGGTTAACAACACGTCGTTTTATTTTACTTAAGTTTGGATAAATGTCAATGTACTGTAATCGCCGTCGTTATGAAATCAATAAAAGGGGAAATAAAATCACTGAACAACTCTTAAGAACAAAACTCCTTACACTTTAGAAAAAAAATCCCCACAATGGTATTGGAAGATTTTTCATTGAATACAGTTTTGCAACTTTGTTATGAAATTATTAACTTTAATTATTATTATGATCAAACCATATATACATGTCTAACATAACCATTAATAAAATGAAAACTATCGACCGTTACCTTTCATTATAATTGCAATCATAATTATTGATTTAAATCAAAGTTAAAGACAGATAAATTACAAAAGTATTATAGATACATTAAAATAAGTTTTACATGGACTTTGTCCTTTACAGAACAGCTCTTCAGGGAAACCTTTATATCCCCTGGCAATAAAAAAAACTAAGATCTAAAAGACAATGGATTATTTAAATCAACCCGTGGGCCTCATAAGTATAGTGTAACAACATTTTTTAAATGTTGATATTTGTGAAACCTAAGGATGATAGGAAAGATGAAAAAATAATGAAAAGTTCATATCTGTAACGACCACATTATGATCAGTGAAGTAGTGGGCGCCAGTGCCGTATGGTGTGAGTTATCCGGCTATAGGATAACATCTTCAGTACATCAGATCATTATGTTGTACATTTGGTGTAACATCATACGGTACATAGGAATAATGTAGGCGAATAATGGACCAATTTTGACAGGGTTTTCCCATTATTATGTACTCTTCAAAGGCGCTGCAAATGCATCCCACACATCTATACATATGGAAAGTTTTAATAAAACATACACAATTCATAAAAAGTGGAAAATTCATGTAAATTATATCCTGTCAAGTCTCACAATCACTGCAGAGTGTAAAAGAAATATGGCGAAACTTGCAAAATAATAATAAAAAATAAAGTAAAATAAAAAAGCGGACGTTCCAAAGTAATGAGCTTTCTCCTAAAAAATCATGCGTGAAAAAATTGCATATTACGCTAAATAGCCTTATACAGCTGGTAGAAAGATGTTTCACCCATACTTTACAGGGATATCCTGTGGTTGCTAGGGAAAAGATAACTCAATCTTATACAGGGGATGTAAGACAGCTCACACGCGCTAGGCAATAACGTGACGTCATCAACACACGCGGCGTAGCCTTGGCGTGCATTGTCCATAACGTCATCAATTTTGACGCATAACTACGTTCCTGTGATCACGACGCGATGAAAAATCTGGAAAGCAACGGGAATTTCATATTTAAAAAAAATAAGTATAGGAAAAAAAGAATCAAACATGGGCCTATCAAATGGACAGGGATATCTCAACCCTCGTGAAAGATTTTGGCCGTAAACCCTAGGCAAGCTTCGGACTGACATGCCAAAATCTTTCACTCGGGTAGAGATATCCCTGTCCATTTGACAGATCCATGTTAGATATTATTAATCTTTTCCCGAGAACTGTTTAAATTACTGTTAATAATAATGTATTTTAGTGGTTTAAATATTCTATCACACTTTTGTCTTCGATAATGGACATTTTGCCCATGTGATACTAATGCTGTCTGCGCCTTCATATCGACGAGGGCAGATATCAAGTCATAATTTTATATCAGCTCAGGCCGATATGAATTTTCAATAACATTTATCGCCATGTATATCTATGTAACCATTACAAAGAGGAAACTAAATCTTTGATAGAGCAATTATTATAAATGAGCAAATTTGTCTTTGTTTTTACTAATGCAAATGCATAATTAATATTGCATATTAAAATTTGATTGCGCCAAAATACTATAAACCGACTTACTGTGGTGGCTACTAAATTCCCGATTTGCATTTCAAACAAAGTCGCGAAAATTGACATTCGGGAATTAAATATTATAATGGAAATCCCTATTAACATAAATAGAGGTTACACAATGAGTGGTTGTTGGGTATTGAATTTATTCCACACGAGTGAGTTATTCTTTAAAAGTTATAACGGACACGAGCTTTAGCTTTCCAATAACCACGAGTCGTCTGATCTGTTTCTACCACCATTTTATCCGTTTTTTAGTAGATTGAAATACGACGAGAATAAAGTAACGTTTGTTTGCCAAGATATGCAGTGATATTTTCATCAGCAAAAAGGCACTAATTAATATTCAAAAGTCATATTTTGGTAAAGAATCCATCCATATAAAAGTCTTCGAATTTGAAACAACTTTATGATGAAATACCTCTCATTTAACTAATTATTAAAGTTATTTTTTAAGGTTACATAAAATATAACCCTCTTTGTCGGATTATAACAAAACATGCGCACGACAGAGGCGTGCCGTTTACTTCCGTCAAAACGAGTTACACTTATTCTTTGTAAAGATTTGGCAATACATAAGAATTGTCCAATCAGAAGTCAGGGAATGCCGCGAAAATAAAACGCTCTTGCATATCTACGTACCCGACCCAATACTCATGGTAGCAAATTAAAAAATCGTCTGAACAAAGTAAACGGCGGAAGGAGGAGAAGAAGAAAAACTCAATTTCATAATTCATTTTAAAATCAAAATGATATTGTAAGCGTTCCAGCCAAATGAAAACATTGGAGCTTTCTTACTTTTTGAGTAAATCAACTTTTTGTAACCGTTTTCCGGATGAAAATATTCACTATCGCCATGCTCGAAAGGTCTTCACTACTACCGTTCTAACACCCTTCACGCTGGTTATAATTTATTTTGCGAAGTTAAGAAGCGAAACAGCATCAACGAACATTTAATTTCAGCACTTACTGTGACAATAGTTGGAGCTCAGTCCCAGATACATCTTTAATTAATCTAACATTTAACCTTTATCCTCTAAAATTTTAGAGACGGCAGAGCTAAATATGGACCTTTTTCTGCCTTCACATGTGAATAATAGAAAACAAACATTTAAAAAAATACATCGTTGACCAAAAAAAAAAAAAAAAAAATGATTGTCATCATAAACAAATATAAAGTTCACATAATCAGATTAGAAAGGATTGTAAACTATAACTGTGAAACAGTTAAAGATGCTCCACCACCGACAGAGCATAAATTATAATCATTATTTGAACAATAATTGGTGTTTAATTGTGTATATATATGTCTAAATGACACATAAAAATAATATGAAATAATAAATGTTGTTTTGGTACACGCGCAATCAGTACTACATTCCAAATTAGACACAATGCCACCGATTTTCTTCGGGATGCAATTAGTTATTTTGTATATTTTAAACTTGAAAGTAAATTTAGAGTTCATTCATTTCAATGGTGGTAATAGTGTAAAGTAAGTAACTTTTGTAACCGAAGAAAAATACCAATTCGTCTGCACCTGTTTTTGATAAAGAAAAAATAGCATAATAATAAGTGAATCAACCATGGTTTATGAATTGTTGACCCCGTTAGAAGTAATTGGATAAACCTAATACCTTGGGCGCGTAAGCAGATATGGTAAGACAAGAAACGATATGAACATACATTAATGGAGACAACACCTTCAACTGCATCCGCGAAACCACATAATTCTATCAAAGCATGTTGTGATCGTTTGAAAAATACTATAGTTTTGTCAAATAAGCCTCGCATCAGAACCTACAGAGTTATAAATAGTGCCGAAGTACATATAATAAGATCCTTTCTATCGGGTATTATGTTGATATGATTATGCACAAATGGATATCATATTTTGCTGTCTGTAAAACTACAGGTTTCGAGTATTAACTACATGGTACCGATACAAAACGTGATCCCATAAATGTGTTATCTTGTTTCGAGCTTTTCATTTACGTCATCTAACATTCCGAACTCCTAATTATCGGACCTTGAGATGATACTGAAGACAATACAATGCGTTATTTTTAGCCCAAATCGTTTTTTATACTTGTTTTCCTTTGTTACATAAAATCAAAAGTCAATGAACGACTATTTATGAATAACATTCCTTTCCTTTTTACATATTGATTAACAGCTCATTGTTCTTTGTCAGTAATTATTATTTTTCACGTTTTAAAGACCCTATATAAAGATTAAAATGATAAAATGTCTTTCCGTTATTTTTAATCTACGCTATTTGAGATTAATGTAGCATTGTTTAACACATGTTAATGACGTAACAACCAATACTTACTTTCCGAGAGACGTATAACAAATTTGGGTTATTGCGGTACGTACATTTCTAGGAAACAATATTGAAACTTCCCGAAAAAAAATCCTTTGGAAACTATGTGTGGTATGAGACGCATCATAGACTTATTCTTTTGTGTAATAAGGGGCGCATGGAATATAGGTAAACGAATTTAGAAATGTCGGAAAGAAAACATCTAATCCTACCGTACGTGTTTTCTTTAAATGAATTTAAAACGACACACGTCAGTATAAAGAATGATCTATTTTATCTTTAAAATATTGGTAACGGGTAAGGGCAGGTGTTCTTTAAGTCAAGTGATCTAGCGCTCGATATTTTCATAAGCGTGCCTTTACGTATTGTCCAGATATATTCCAAATGTAAAACCTTTCGATACATTGATATTATTCATCATGCAACAATGAAGAAAACAGGATTCTTTCCGCGTCACTTGTGACTTCATTTCACATATTATCAGATTAAGAATAGAAAGAAATTTTAAAATATTTATCAGTATAAAACTCGAAAACATGTTTTCATTTATTTATAAGATGTATTTTTGAATGGATAGTGATAGCATATTTACACATTGCTACAAATCTTGAATCTTTTCCTTCGCATCAAAGAAGCGTCTCGCTTAGAGCGAAAAGGAAATGATTGACAATTTTCTTTCGTTTTTAATGTCATAATGGTTGCAGGGTAAACTGAATACACGGTTAGCATCTTACATTGCAAGTTTTATTTTGGTGCTCGACACGGAAAGCCGAGATTACTCTTGCACCAAAATAAATCTTGTATTGTACGATACTAACAATGTATTCTCTATATATGGCCCTCTCTAGAGTATCCTCTTCAAACGGAGGTCATTTTTATTTGAAAGAAGCATAAATTAAAACGGTTTTTGTATTTTTTTTTCTTGGAAATTACAAACAAAAGTAATAAGATAATAGTTTATTCGATTTTCTACGTGAATTTCAACAGAGTCGTTCTAAAACTCTTTAGTAATTGCATTAGCTTGAATACATCTTAGCTTTAGGATATGCGTTAAATTGTTAAAGGAGAAAAACTCTAATATGTATTATTATTTTATTATGACACAAGTAGCGTAGGCCAGGGTTTCATGTCCTTAACGCGCATTGCTTAATACTTCAACCTATCTACTGGGCTAGTGTTATCCACTAGGGGTTTTTCACAGTCTAATGGTGATGTTGGAATACATTGCCGGTATGTACTAGATGCGATAAAACAAACATTACGGTATTGATAGCTACAAAAGTCGGTCATGTACGAGAATTGCTCAACATAACGGCAGGTGGGGAAAGTTACTGTACATTACATCTAAAATCTTTGTTCACGTTTATGTAAACACACTACAATAATCTATTTCTTCTCTTTTAGTCCTTAGCTGATATGTCCCATCAACTCAGTCATTCTTCCGAATATGAGTTAAGTGTTGATCCAGTTAGTTGATGTCGTTGTTCGAAACCGTCCTAGTAAGTTTCACTTGATCAGTTATAAGTGAAACTGTTCGCCTGCTAAATATTGTACGACAACAACAATTCAACGTACCTACTGACTTCTAATAATAGTGCAATATTATGATAACTTATTTTTACGACATTGTCCCTTTAACGGTCTTGTAAGAATTCCAAAATTGACCTACAATTACCCTATATATGAAGCACCATATGATTCCATGACAAAAAGCACATATTTTGTTTAATAGATGATCTGCAAAATATTGCCCTTGTTACCTAAACAAATAAATGACCGATATTTCATAGATCAACTGGTATTTTCCGGGTGTACATGTTTACACAAAATAGAAGGTATAAAACAAATTTACAATTACTTTCGCTTGGATTTACACAGGTGTAATTGCTTTGAAGCCTGTTATTAAACTACACGTAAGTAACCGTATCACACTGCCTGAACTTAAGCTTACTAACATTAATTTAGTTCTTCCTAATTTCCCCTTTGAAAAAGCATTGATTGATATAATTATTCGTCTTTTGATCTCGACGTTCAATTATAAAAGCAAACGAAGAAATTGTTTTAGAGACCAAATTGATATTACATCTATGTTCAATTGATTGAATGTCTGTATGAAGTTATCGACAGCATTGTTTGTGTTTTATTGTAAACGAGACCTCTTGTTGATGAAGATGATATAAGAGACACCAATGACACTGTCGACTTATACCTGGTATTTCTGCAGGTAAAAATGCAAATAGATTTACATAAAGATTAAAAAAAACGAGATTAACAAATCTTAATTTCGTGATCTGCCTTTATGATACAATTATCCGAAGCAATTATTGTATAACACCATTCAAATGTTCACAGGTCTATTTCACTGATCCGCGAAATCGGTATACTTCATCCTTACGAAAAGAAGAAAAAAATAACTAACAAAAAATCCTATGTAGCATTATTTTGTTCATATCATACGTGAACTTCTCCACATTTGATTTATTTATTGATTTAACACGTTGTGACGTATTCCGGGTTCTCTGTTTTTAATAAATTCCTAAAAAACTAAGTATCTTTTTATTTGTGTATCATGAATGGTTCAGGTGTCAGACATTCTGCCTCTAGCCTTGTACTCCAAAGCTTTAGACTGGTTTTCGTCAACTGCTTTATATTGGATTGCGTTTCCCCCCCACTGGAACCCTAAATATCTATGCCACCACATCCTTAACTAATTATATCTGTTTACGGAATGTAAATCACTGACACACCAAGCCGAATTTTGTTACTGTACTTTTGCTTGTTTGTCCACATGAACGTAGAAAGTTTTGTTCATTTGAAGAGAAAGATCGATGGGGTCACCTACGGTTCCCTTCCTGCCACCTCCACAAGTTCGGATTATCAGTCGAAGGCGTTCTTATTAACGCTCTATTTAAAATGGCATTTTCTACTAATGACAGTCCGGTCACTGCAGGAAATCAACAAAGACGGATGTCCTTATATATAAGAAGCAGCTTGATGCCAATCATACTGTTCAAAAATGAGTAAAGACTAATGGTCAAAGGAAGACACATCGCTGAAACGCAAAAATAACAAATGCCTTAGTCCATTTACATTTCTTGTAGACATTTAAATTAATTAATCACTTGTTTGCGAGTATACCTGGTCCTTTCTCATACACAATAATACTCAAATACAGACTCAATCAGAATTGTGATATTAACAATATATCAGTTATCAGATTTAAATTTTTTTTTTTGATTTTTGATATAGTGTATACTTCTGCATATGTCTTACAATAAAGCATATGACTCAAAATCGCGAAACTAATTCGTAATGAAAAGATCGTTCAGCATGCAAGCACGCAATTGAATTGTTGTGAAAAGATCGTTCAGCATGAAAGTACGAAATTAATTTGTTGTGAAAAGATCGTTCAGCATGGAAGTACGAAATTAATTCGTTGTGAAAAGACCGTTCAGCATGGAAGTACAAAATTAAATTGTTGTGGAAAGATCGTTAAGCATGGAAGTACGAAATTAATTCGTTGTGAAAAGATCGTTAAGCATGGAAGTACGAAATTAAATCGTCTTAAAAAACTGTTCAGCATGGAAGTACGAAATTAATTGTTGTGAAGAGATAGATAACCATGGAAGTACGGAATTAATTCAATGAGAAAAGTTGCACCTGTATATTCTAGGTAATTAACAGGTATAAAGACTGACACCTCATATTGCCACCTACATAGGCTAAAGGTGATGACTCGTTATAATATATCAAAAGATTAAAGACAGGGGTAGTTGATACGTTTACTAGGTAGATAATACGTAATAGATAGTGTCCTTTTGTTTATCATCCGATAATATTTATTACTATAATAGGAGTTATGATGTCAATCATTGGTCTATATAGGAGAGGTGATAACATCAGGTTAAGTGAATTATAAGTATGATGAAGTATTTTACGGGAACGTTGGAAATTTCAACATTATTACGTTCCGAATATTGCTGCCATTTAACTTCGTCTTGTACTATTTTCACATCTATCTCCAATGGCGTTAATAAGCAATGGAAACTCACTCTTAGGTTTTTGTGTTTAAAGGGAGCTATATCGATCAAAACAAGAAAGCATATAGAATGTAACAAACGCTTTATACCAACACAAAACCAATTCATACTATGGAAATTCCTTTCAAAATTGTCGCGGAAATAGTGTCAGGCTTGTTGACGACACCCAAAATATAGATCTAACATGTATACATATGTGTTTAATTTTGTTATATAAAGATAGCACTGTCAATTCTAACCTTCTACAGAAATAATTATATCACTCAATCAGACATAATTTGAGATGTCACATTTTCATTAACTTATGATAATTTTGTTCATCTAAGAAAAGACAAACGAGGCAAATGTTACGAGTGTGTTAAAGTTTAGGGAAAAACCTCAACGCTTTTAAAGTTTTTAAAAAAAAATCATCACTGGAGATAAGAATATCATGCAGATATAAAAACGACTAATGGCTTAAAATTAAAAGAAAAAGAACGTTTGTCGTTTGAGTAAGTATAATATGCATTTATAAGAGTTTAAAGATTATGAGCTGGTTTAGAATATATTTGGAAACATAGAAAATACTTTGAACGCAGAACCTGATTTCTTTGCATCCGTACCTTCTTTGAGTTTCTAGCTCAAACATTTGAAAATTTGATCTTCCATAAAATGTTGAACATTTTAGTTTCAAGCACATGACAAATATTATAGCTAAATCAGCTGAGTCATTTGTGTCATAAATATATTTTAACTCGATTTTATGAAATACTTGTGGTGACATCTCGCTTTGTGAGTAGTACTTTGAGCTAATGTACGATTACGCTTCCATTTAACTGGTATTAAATTGCCCTGTTTACTTTTCCCCTGGCTGATATTTAACAAAGAATCTAAATCTCGTTCAGCGATAAAAAACGTTTTATCCTATTTTAACAAAACCAATTATTTCAAGGTCACTAGACGGAATGTATGTCAACAGCTACATCTGATGGAGGTATGTACTTTTTAATCTGATAAGCTGTACCTGGTGAATCCTGTATAGATATGTTTAATCATTTAAATAAGTCTAGATAGTCCATGATAAATCTAGATATTAAACATCAAATGTAATGAGTAGTTTATTATAAAAATAACGCCTGATAAAATGGATAAAAGTACAATAGCATACTTATTATTTAGGTGGCTTTGTTATATACATTTCATACTGCATTTATTAAATATTGCAAAGACAAGATTAAAATCTTACATTCTGACATCTTAAAATTGTAAAATCTTGTTTCTAGTCATATACTCTACTAAATGCCATGTATGGATAGAGTTGAATTAACGTTTAGTCAAAATCTTGAGCTATGAGTATTGCTAAAAATATTATACGTATTTTAGAATGCATGCGCAGTTTCCTCATCTTAACCTTTCCGCTAGGCAATAAAAAACGTTAAATAAAAAATAACTTAATTTTCTTTTAATGTCTATTTAAAGTAATTTTTCGAGAATTTCCTTTAGTTGACTGGACATTATTGACTGGAGAGGATATGCAGTCGTTTTATGTGCTTATTTATTTAATAATAGCAGAGGAATGGCATTTTTCTCTATCAAAAACAGGAGAAGCCGAATTGGTATTTTTTCAGTTAATTAATATACCATTACCACCATTGCGAATTTAGAAATTTTATTTTATTCAATATAGAAATATTAAAAATAATTAATATACTCTATGGGGCGCGATAGCGCCCCCTATTGAATATATTCTTAGAGGAATTGCTCCATACAAGCATGGTTAACATAAAAACGAAATCCAATCCCTATATTTACACTCACACGACTTTTTACTTATATTTTATGCAATAAAATCGTCATTTGAAAGTGACGTAATTATTCAATAAAAGTCGGTCAAAAGTGGGAGGAGCTTACTCTATTGAACAGCGAATGATGACTCTTCACGTAAGAAAGAATTATTCATTCGCGACGAAAAAAAAATTCAATATTTTAGTGTAAAATAAACATGACAAACAAAGTAAATTTCAGAGATAATTTTATTTAATCATATCAGAACTTTAAATAGGTATTCAATTTTGCTAAAAGTTAATATATAGCGTAATAAAATAAAGTATTTGTACTCGGCCACATGTGTGAACTCGGTGACCGTTATTGTGCAGCGAGGCGAGGCTGACGCACGCTTACACACTGGAGTTTTCCGAAGTTGTCGAAACACCGATGTTCAAGTAGCTAAATTTGTTTGAGATTGTCGTCTGACTTGACGATATTACATCCTTCGAAGTCATGTGATTATATAATCTGCGCTTAGATCCATCGCCATCTATAGATGGAACAACTTCACTTGTGTTCGATGGATAGCATTGTATTTGTGGTGACGTGTGACTGTCAACACGTGGATTACTAGCGGTGCATGTTTTATAATACACATGATTAAATTCTCAAAGAACAAAGACAAGAGAATATGTTTATAACTGAAACTGATTCTAGTACCCTGTACCCTATACCCTGTACCCCGTACCCTGTACCCTGTACCCCGTACCCTGTACCCTGTACCCCGTACCCTGTACCCCGTACCCTGTACCCTGTACCCTGTACCCCGTACCCTGTACCCCGTACCCTCGTACCCTGTACCCTGTACCCCGTACCCTCTACCCTCTACCCTCTACCCTGTACCCTCTACCCTGTACCCCCTACCCACTACAAATATTGAGGACCTTTGCCCCCCAAAATTTTACGTTTCATCTTCCTACGCCACTGAAACATTAAGTCTATTCAGTTCCAACATTACGTTTCAAAACGTATCCTTGGATTCAAAAACCAACACGATCAGATTATAGGGTTGGAAGTCTTCTTGGAATTCTAAGAGTCTCAGTTGAAACTCGAAAACTAACTTTCTCGCAACATCTCGTAGCACTTCCTTCTCATTGGCAGGCGAAACACATCTTCTTAAGACGCTTGAACTTTTATACTTGTGACGTAGAACATTGATTTGTTCACAATGACTTCGTATCTGATATTATTTCTATTCTTAGTTAATACAACTTAATGGATTATATTCAAAACTATGTGAATTTTTGATATTTTCTTTCGAAGACAAAGTGGAAAACGCTATTCAAAAGAAACGTCTGGTCTAATGAGAACAATGAATTTTAAAACCTTTTAAATAACGACAAAGACTTTGTAAGATTGAAATGCATACGCCACGGTGAACTAAAAACAATAACATGTACATACACTACACACCTGTGAAATGACTATAAAGGGTTGATGGTAGGGGTAGCGGGGAGGAGATTAGGAAGTAGAGTGTAAATCTAGAGGGTACTATTGTAATTCACTCAAACATCTAAGGTGTCTTAACCCGCGCATGCGCAAGCCGATAGGCCGTAATAGAAACTCATGTAGTGGGTAGGTGGTACAGGGTAGAGGGTAGAGGGTACAGGGTACGGGGTACAGGGTACAGGGTACGGGGTACAGGGTACAGGGTACAGGGTACGGGATACAGGGTACAGGGTACGGGGTACAGGGTACAGGGTACAGGGTACGGGGTACAGGGTACAGGGTACAGGGTACTAGAATCAGTTACAATAACTGACCTGGCTCTGTCAGAGGGTCTCACACCCGTCAACCCAAAAGACTCGATCGTAGGACACAGACACAGAGGTAATGTTTACATTTGACATCCATCATTTTTTAACAAAAATGAAAGCGCTCACGTCGCCCCGGTCGGGATATTTTTTCCCATTTCTTTATACAATTGTTCATTTTAAAAATGTTTGTATCATATATAAATATAAAACATATATGTATTGTTTACATTTTCCGCAAATTCTATGAAAAACAGCAATATACACGTAATGTTACGTCAAAATGTAAACAAAGCCATGTGTTTCTTTTTTTTTAAAAAGTAGCCCCTTTACGTTGCATAGAACATTTTTATACGCAAGTTCAAAGTTCAATGTTACCATGCAGCTATGGTAAACAAAATCGGCTAGTACTTGCGTATAGTGAACAAGCCTAGCAAGTGTAAATATAAAAACTTGCAGCTATTGTTTTATGCATGTGGTACCGTTAGTACGTATAAACTGAGAGCATGTTTTCTTTGTTAGTGTATCTATATATATGTCATGAAATAAAAAAGTGAAATTGTTTAAAAAAAAAAAAGACATCCATGGTATATTGCATTCTTCTCCGGTTGGCAATGTTGCACTGCTAGAAGGATAAGAAACAGTCAGTAAAACGATAAAAGGACAAATATTGATTCGACATACCTAATCAAAGCATATATTAAACGTTATCTATAGAATAGTTTAAAACTGCAAAATGAAAGTCTATAAAAATGTTTTTAAAACTGTAGAAATCTGTCCGTAATATTATCACTTTTTTAAACTACCGCTCTTTTGACCCTACTCAACTAGACTTAGGCTTATTAGGAAGCTACGCCTTCTTCGGCAAAAGTTGTTGCGCGAAGACACCCAAAATGAGATACCTAAGTTTATGAGTAAATGAAACAGGATTTCTTAAGCAGTTTTCATTGAGTCCAATTTCAGTCAGAATTGAAATATTTGTTGATGAAAAGAAGAAAAACAAGCTTTGTTATCTTGAACTTGTGGCTGTTGTTCTAGATCGAAGCTCAAATCGATCATTACTACGGGTGAGTGCAAGCTGGATGAGTAGATAGAGAGGCTGCATGGTTAAAAGGATGAAACGATGTTTTCAGCATCAGATATCGAAAAACATGGTTTGATCTTCAAAAAAAGGATAGCACTATCAAAATAAAATAATTTGCATGCGTTTGCATTCGAGATCAAGTCATCTCACACTACAGAGATCGGTTGTTTACTCCGAATACTGTGGTTTTCTTACACAAACCTAGAACGGCGATGACTATCAAAATAATATTTTTGTTTTGTGAATCTCGCAAAAAACGTCAGTTTAATACATATTAAGAATCTGGGGTATTTTGTTGAATTTGTGATGTGCGTATTTTATCTTAGAATGAAAATCATATTAGCCATTTTACCGCTCTACGTAGTGAAATCTGTTGATGATATATTAAAATTTATTTAAACTCGATAAAAGAACGAACTCAATATACATATAAAAATATAAAGTTTTGAGATTTTTCTGCTTTAATATATATATGTAATAAAGCACTATCCCACACTAACTCATAAAACCGCTCCTTTTTAACGGTTACTCCCAAAAATTTGTAAAGGAACATTTCACCAAAGGTTCCTAATATATTAACACCTTACTATCTAGGGGACTGCACCTCGACCCATTGTGTCTGAGACATAAGCACAATATCAAATTAACTTTAAGTCATCACTTATGTATGAAAATTGTAAATCTACACCCCCGCGTTTGTAATAAGGGTTTTATGAACCAGATAAACCTCAAAGTGATTGTAATACAGTAAAATTTACATTACAGGGCCTGGGCGTATATTCCGTAACAATACAGCATACAGCGGTTTTATATTCTTTGAATGCACCGGAGAAGGCAGGCAGCTTTATTTCATGTGTCTTCTACACAATAGCAAATTCCATAATAAATGTACGACCAAGATTGAAACTCTAGACCAATTTAACTTTATTATTATTCAAATGGCATGATTTTACGTTATCATGTTCATGAAATGACCTCTTTGCTCTTGAAATCGGTCCCACGCAAGATGTACACCTACTAATATAAATGTTTGAAAAGATAAAAAATACTTACAAAAAAAATTAAAGGAATGCAATGTAATGTTGTTCGGCACTTTATATTTGTTGTTACCAAGTCATAAGACAACCATACCTAACAACAACTTATGTTCACGGGAAGAACTTTCGCATTTTCTTGAAATTTGACGATTTAATTAATTCCTTACCAACATAATTACTCCGCTCTACCCATAAATTAAGCTGACCTTTGCAAATTCAAATATCCCGCTAAATTTATTCGTGAAAAACTAGTAATATGCAATACTGAACTTGACAAAAGTGTATAGTTTGGGTTCAGAAATATTTGGGTTTATACACAGACATTAGCCATGGAATGGATTAGTGATATGTTTGTCTATGTTTAAAGATGCTAAAAAATGGTACATGTACATTGTATTTTAAAAAAAATTACTTACTTTGAAAAGTTTGAGTTTCTTATTTACTTCAATATAAAAGTTTAAAAATTATATATTGCATCCCGAACAAAGACTCCATGACACCTATATAGATATGGAATGAGGTACTGATTTTGCATACAACAAGAGCAAAACAAATTCTTTTATATGTATTTTTGTGTTGCTTGGATATATATCTACCATGAATACTGGCACCAGAATTATAAATAATTATCTGTCACTCACGATTTTACTTAGCTAAACAAAAATATCTTTACACGATTATAACATCATTCGCAATTGGCGATGGTAAAATTAGGATAATTTGTGACTGAGTGTCTAATCACCTGAGACGCCTTATGGCGACACAGCAGTACACGAATAAAACATAAACTAGTAAAGAAGTGGGCTAGCTGAAGACCTCACAATGTCTCATTACTGACTAGGACAACACCATCAATGTTTAATGTTCCCTAACAAGTCAGATAATGTTGTCAGTTCTAAAAGGTCCATAACTTGTGTTTAATAATTTAGTTTCTTAATATACAATGAATCGAAATCGATGTGATCAGCTTCGAGTTATCCAATTATTTAAGTTAAGTGATTTGCATTTATGATAAACAATTGATTGGAATAAAAAAAACAACTTCGTATTAAATAAGATCTTCGAGTATATGCAATCATTTAGTTTCTTCATTGCCTCGGTTCCTTGGTGTAACATGTAGAAACAAAGTCATTTAACGACTGATTGTAAACGGATTGATCTTTAAAGTATATCAGTTCGAGACAACGTGGTTCAAAGGTATGTAATTTATATTAAAGGTAGCATGAGTGTAAAAATTACATCAATAATCCTAAACTAAACAACAAAAATATCTTTAGATCAGGAACATCCACTGGTAAACATTACAGATACCAAATGGAAGCAGAACTTTCAATAGCATGTATAGATGTATTGATAGAACTAGGGTATGGTAATAAGAAATAATAAATAAGTACATTGTTGGAAGTATAATGCTGGTAGTCTGACCTCTGACCCCAGAGGAAATTAATACGCTTCTCTTAGACAATATGGTATTGTGCACTCAATACTGTCTTTAAACGACTTGGCATATTATGTAAACTCACACTTCATGAAATCATATATCATTTTCTGTTTACAAACTGGTGTACATGTGTGAACATGGACGACATTAATTGACTCTGTAATATTATTCACTCCTAGTAATCAAAGTTAAATAGTGATACTGAGATCCGGTTTTGTAGCTGTGACCTTACATCATCAAGGCCCACTTAAAAATCAGATTAAAGCTTGACAAAGATAAAAGTTTAAAATTATCAATGATCCATGTGATTTTAAGGGAGATGAAAGGTATACGGCATCAAAGTACCGGCTAGTCATTCAAAAACAAATGTATGTTAGGAATGAACAAGGAAATGTTCATATAGAATTAAATAGTTCAGTAAGTACAGACTGTATAAGCCTGTGTAAGACAAAAGGAGGGGTGTGTTTTATTTTCAGATTATTCACAGATACCTGAAAAGATAACTACATGTTACCAAATGTAGCAAAGCAAACAATCTTTTGGAGCACCTATCCTATACCTATTTTATAGTGCGACTAACACAGCTTAATGGTATATACTATACCGAGAATTTATTTGATCTAACCAATTATGCCTTTATTCATTAAACTTACGTGTTTATCTCTACACATGTAGATTTACTTTATTTGGTTTTCCATATTTCCAAAAAAATACTTTATCTTTAATGAAATATTCAAGTCTAGAGAATGTTTATAGTGACAGATGAACAGTTTGCTTACCTCTCTCAGGGAAGCGGAAGTATTTAATTAACCTGCATAACTGAAATAGTTCCTTTACTGTTATCATGGAATACAACATGATATTTACGGACACCTACTAATACATTAAAGGGTGGTGCTACTTAGATGACTCGTTTTATCACAATTTATGACTTGACATTATGGTAGCGAGTAATATTTAGTTATGGGGATACACACGAGACAACAGAGCACTGGTTGACCCCTGGATGTATCTAGGTTAGGTAAACTCTTGTTTTAAATATAGCTGTTTGGCATCAATTTAGAGGCAGATGAGTACGTATACTTAGCAGTGTTTATGGTTTACGTATATACCTGTATACACGCAAACGTGTGTGTTAGCAAGGTTTCTAACCTGAAGTTAAGCATAAATGATTCTATATATTGATCTCGATAGAATAAACAAATTGACTAGATCTGGAAATAATACTCATACCATGTCCGTGATATCCTACCGTTTATCTTTACCTTAGATAACTTATACAGATTGTATCTGGATTTCTGGCATAGCTATGATTTAAGGACGAAAATATGCTACCGGTCGTCGAAAGCTCGGTCACTGATAAATCTGTTCTTCACAAGGATAAAAATTGGATTGACATTATACAAATTCAGAGACATATAAAGATCAATAACTTACATTAAATATACTGTTGTTGTTGTGCTTGTTCAAAAATCGTAGTATTGAGCCCAGACGGGTCGATATGCTATTCTATAGATTTTAAGGTTGTTTTTTTTATCTTGTATGTAAAATGTTATTGTTAAAGTTATCGACTTTAACAATAACATTGGAGTTTTAAGGTAAACACTGCTGTACAATCAAATTGTCTTAAAAAAAGATGGTAATTCATAGACGTGGTTGAACAGCTAACAGTAAGAATGCAACAATGAACATTGTGGTGGAACGATCAACGACTGCGACATATTTTATAGTTCATCTTAATGTCTCCCATGTTTGTTTGTATTCTTCATATATCACGTGATGCCTATAATTACAATGACATAATATTGTGTTGACATGTTTTAAAAAAATGCTTAATTGCCCCCCAACAAATGGGCTTGTTATTAACTCTCTATGTTTTGTATATAGTTCAGATAAACAGAAAAATTATTTAATCATAAAATCAGGCCGATATTCAATGAATTCGCCGGTGTTACATGTTTGTGTTATAACTATGTGTCTAGTGTAATATAACGCGGAGCGTTTTTCATTGGCTGACGTTAGGTCAGGATTCGAGAAAGTGACAAAATGGCTGCCAACGCATTTTGAGTTGAAGATTTTTCAAATGGTAAGTTATCGTAGTTATGTAAAAAAAATCTTTGTTTTGATTTCCTATGATATTTTATGAAAGTCGGCTCTAAGTAACTCGTTTCATTTTTTTTCTCAAATGAACACTCGTTTAAGATCCTATATATGCTACCCCCGAATCATATGATATTGATTTTCAACGGATTATATTCCCATTTTTACTATTAATCATAATAAATTTTGATACCGTCCCTTCATGAAAGCACGTGTTCCCTTACAAAGATATAAGCCATTGCTTTAATGACCGAGCCCTATCTGTGTTACCTAGCTATCCACGCACAACACCAAAAATCCCTTTGTCAAATCAGTTTCTTACTTATATATCTAAAACGATACGTTTGAAGTGTTAAGTCATAGTTGAATTTAAAAGTTGTTAAAAAGGCATAAACGTTGAATATGTATTACTCATAAAGACGAAGTGTGACTCATTGTTATATGGTAAGTTTATCGTATATATGAACACCTAATATGTTTGAACACATAAAGGGTTTTGATGGGTATTACGATTTGCTGGAACAGCCAGCGCGTGGAGTATACTCTGTATATAGGGGGAGGATGCTACGTTTATTGGCTCGTAAACTCTGAATCTTCTTACATATATTTAATCCGTATCTATTTCATAACAACACACAATGCATTTAATACAAGTACTGTTAATCTTTTGAATGAATCATTGCACTGGACCTTTCACTGTCATACCACGGTATTACAATATGGAGTTTACTGTAACAATATTTGATAGTGGTTAGTTTCGTTAAGTTTGCTTTGATTTTTGTGATGGAAAACGCGTTTAAACAACAAAGGTTTTTAAGGCAGCTTCATATCCTATCTTTCCTTAAAATACACGCTGTGTCAGTTGCTGCTGGGAAACCTTGATCACAAAAACGTGCAATCTAACTGAACATTACTGACACCAAGCAGAACATCCCGCTTGGACAAAGGACGAAACAATGTAATTTTACTTAAAATACTGAGCGAAAACATAGTGCAATTCATGGAATATTATGACCTGGAGACCTTGTACCTTTCACAGTGCCAATGAGTAGATTAGTTCGGGGCCAAGTGAAACAACAACAAAAGAAATCATTTTAGATAATTCATGCTGTACTGAATGCATGTTTCCTGACTATTTTTGTGCTATTAAGTTATAAAAATGCAAAAAGGTTTTCATCCCTAAACGTTTATGTAATTTGTTGCTTTTTCATTCTACGTTTTATGTTGATATATTGATAATTGGTAGAAGACATTCAAGTAAGTGCGTTTTGAGAAAGCTTAGATAACTTGAATTGTTAATATTGTAAAGTTTCAAAAGTTTAATTGTACCCCTACATACCGAGGTAATGCTGACGATAACCAGGTCACTTCTAGATGCTCTCAATATCCAAACATGTCTTATCCACTTGCTTTGTCACAAGAGAGCGCTTGTATCTCCCGACACACGAGAGTGCGTATAAGGGTAGGTTATCTCAACAACATTGCCTCCCATTTAGTTTTCTTCATGAACGTTCTACTGTTCTGGTGAATGCTCTGTCCTTGGTGGAAATACGTCATAGTCTATAAAGTTGCCAGTAACTAGGCACCTGATATACTTTAAGCTAGGTTCTGCTAGCTTGCTACAATATACTTAAACCTAGTTTCTAGTAGCTTGCTACAGTATACTTTAAGCTAGGTTCTGCTAGCTTGCTACAATACACTTAAACCTAGTTTCTAGTAGCTTGCTACAATATACTTAAAGCTAGTTTCTACTAGCTGTGCTACAATATACTAAAAGCTAATTTTAATACAATTGCGGAAATATACATGGTGATACCAAACCATTCCATTTAAATCAACACCATATCAAAGGCTAGTGAAAAAACAACTGCATAATGCTTGCTATGCTTACTAATTTGATATCAGGAATTATATAATATTTGGATGATGAGAATTTAACCTGACACTATTCACTTGAGTAGTGTGTGTGCTGAATTAGTATCAGAAATTTTAGCGGGTGTCAATAAACACACTATCAAATTAAACGAAATAAGACTACACGAATCTTGTCATGATCAGATTCATATTTTCACTTGCAAAGGTTTGCGTTTTTGTACTTTTACTTTAAAATTGGTTTATGCTTAAGTTGGCTCTTATTTTAAGAGCCCTTAATGTTTTTGGACTCCACTCTGAAATATGAAGGAATGGAGATTTCCTCTTTTAGAATTTGACATATCCCACGTGACCAGGAAAGAAAGGTAACACATATGATGACATTCTTGAGATGCCATGACGTCAGATTGGTTGATCAATCATTTTTGCACATTGCATTGTTCATGACTGACTTAGCCATGTAACAGAAATATTTGATAAGAAGAATTTGTTTGTCTAATAACAGAATAAATATGTTCTTTACCCTGAATAATATGTCTGAACCATCAGAAAGGTACTATAATAATCAATCTAACACCCACACGTGAGATATTCCCTAACATGGGTGTAACACCATTGCGTCATCTTTCGCAAGATATATTATTCCATGATTTCATATAATGCATAATGCTATAGAAAAAGAATAACAGCTTGTGAAAACATGGAATTAACATATATATTTTAATGTTATGCACTACAGTCCAGAATGGTAATTAAATGTGAAACTGCAGTACCATATAATATGCCATGATAATTGAGTCCGTAGTACCAGATGATTTGCAATAGTATTTGAGTTTGTAATAGGTCACAGTGATTGGGTATGTAATACCATTAAATATGTCACAGTGATTGGGTGTTACATACTCTGTGATATGTCACAGTGATTAGGTATGCAAAACTATGTAATATGTCACAGTGATTGGGTATGTCATACCATGTTATATGTCACAGTAAATGGGTATGTAATACAATTTGATATGTCACAGTGATTGGGTATGTAATACTATGTAATATGTCACAGTGATTGGGTATGTAATACTATGGAATATGTCAAAGTGATTGGGTATGTAACAGTATGTAATATGTCACAATGATTGTGTATGTACTACTCTGTAATATGCCACAATGATTGGGTATGTACTACTCTGTAATAGATCACAGTGATTGGGTATGTCATACTCTGTAAGTTGTCACAATGATTGAGAATGTTATACTATGTAATATGTCACAGTGATTGAGAATGTAATACTATGTAATATGTCACTATGATTGGATATGTATTACTCTGTAATATGTCACAGTGAATGGGTATGTTATACTCTGTAATATGTCAAAGTGATTGGGTATGTAATAGTATGTAATATGTCACAGTGATTGGGTATGTAATACTATGTAATATGTCACAGTGATTGGGTATGTAATACTATGTAATATGTCACAGTGATTGGGTCTATAATACTATATAACATACCACGGTGATTGACAAAGTCTATAGTATAATGTATGCAAAGCTAAAGTTACGCCTTATAACTAGATCTCATTTCAATGCTACTGAAAAAATCTGCCACGACGTTACGCCATATTGCTTAGGTTCAATATACCACGAAAATGCCCATGCTCCGATATCAATGGGTTTACGGTATATTGAAATGTAAGATAGCATTGTAAGTGCTTTATAGCATATGAAGTGAAACGCGAACAAATGGATATAAATGGGAGCGTGATATTAATGGTAAGGTCAAAATGGAGTGTAATGAATACCCCATGTAATAGCTTTATAACCACTAAAACCATTTTCAACCTTCTTATGTTAAATTTCGTCTATTATACGCCAATGAGAGAACAGGTATACAAATGAACAGATGGAATGTTATCTTTTACCCATTATTTGATAAATTACGATCAGTTATCTCGCCCTAAATCACAGCCTGTCGAGTTCGCTGTATAATTCCTGGCCACACCCTTGTATCTAACCTTGGACAATGTAATATATTTTTTTAATATGGTACAGGTAACAGGATAGAGTCTATCATACCAACTTTAAATTTGAAAACGTATACATTGGCACATTAATTCATAGACATTTGGGATTTGTTAGTTTCCAAAACACTGCAGGTCAATGACATCCAAAACAAGAAAAATAAACATGATTGTTTGTTACGTAAGAATAATGAATACAAATGACAGAAATAGGATTTCATCATTTTAAGGGAAGTTTTACCGAATTAAGCTTACAATGCTTGACAGTCTTCAAACAGAATGATTGACTTATATGCTGTAGGTTTCACGCATCAGGAGCTAGGCTATGGGTAGCGTTTGAGCCGGTGCTCTTATCTTAAAATCTGTCTGTCTGTCATTTACCTTTGTCAAATCGTACTCTTAAAAGACTTATTGAATGTGAGGTCAACTTGTAAGAAGAGGTGAGCGGTGAACATTGAGATAATGTATATTTCATTACTGTCCATTCTTACACAATTATTTTAGATACGATGACCTGTCAAACATTTATTCGTTTGAAGTAGGCATATGGAACGAGGAAGACAAAAAATGTACTAAATCATAAAGAACAGACCAACAAAGAATACGGATATGAAAACGGGACTATAACTGAAACTATGTATCGATAAAAAGAAAGTAGATTGAAACTAGACACATATTTGTTCAAAAATAAAAGTAAAAACATACAGAATGTCATTGCGGACCACATGTTTCGAAAGATTAAGCTTCCCCGTTTTATTTTCTGTCACAACCTATTTAGTATCGCAACTAACGTTCCCGAAGACGATATTTAAACACGTTTATATACAGCTGAAAATTATTTATGATATAAAAAAAGCAATTGATAAGCAAAACTATTTCCTATTATCACTAATTAATTATGGTTTTCCTACTGAGTCGCTATAAAACCGTACAGATATCACTAATTTACCTTCAATTTATATATCAGCCCTTCACACTTATGACAAATCTTTCTTCCCCCTTGGGATATTGAATGGAAATCCGAATGTCTAATGCGATGAACACAAAGAGGCGTACCAGACACTTATTTTTAACAGTTAAGAATTACAGAAATACTACCTTAGACATGGGTTAAAGGCATTTGTCTGTTTATCATCGGCTATTTAATGATATCATTGGCCTCGTGTTATCGTGAATCATATAAAACATTTCACCTGGTGTACTGTCTTCATCAGTTAGTGATGTTATAACTTATAATAAACGTAAAGAAAAAATATTATCGCATCTGTAATACCATTTCATATAATATCAATAGAATATTTCTAAAACAAAGACGTTAGCTGTTTAGTATAGCCTGGGAATATTACCTATAAATCTAAATAATTTCTATGAAAAGCTGTGTTAGACATAAAAAGAAAACAGCCAGGATTTGGAATCGGAGAAGAATAGTGGTTTCCAAAGCTCTAGACTCACGGGAGGATGGCAAGTCGGTGGAATGTCACATAACAGGTTTTGTTATTGTATATCATATCAATGTATTGTATCAAAGTCATTATATAAATACTACCTGCGCCACCCTCTAATGCAGGTAGTATTTATTTTATTATACCAAAAGTCTAGAAACAAAACTAGTTTTCAAGTATTTGCAATCTTAATTAAACATTTAACTGATTTTAGCAAAAGTCGAACAGTCACCGTCGGCAGTAGAATAGCATATCAGCTTCTACTCAGTAGCGCTAATTAACTATCATTGCATTATAAAAAAAAAGAATACTCACAATAAGCATTTAGTGAAAAAATCTTGTTGTCTTGTCTCCAGCGTTTGTTAAAATCTCAACGTTTTTGTAAATCTCGTAAATCTCAAGGAATTTCGGTTTCGTCCTGTCGTGTGTTTACAACATTACCAACGTCACGAAGACGCTTGAAATCGCATTTCTTCCGTTCATCTAATCACCGACGAGTTCATAAAATCCAACATATAGCGCTTTGACGGTAAGCGGAAAGGCGTGAATGGAAAGTTCCGTCCTTAATATGAAAAAAATACTGACAAATAGACTAATTTGGCAAAACTATTACTAAATACCTCCAGATAAATTTTGAAGCGTCGCTTCAAAAAAACAAAGATGGCGTCAAAAAAAGAAACGAGTGCGCATCTTTTTCGGGCGGTTAATATTTTGTACTGTCAAAAATACACTGGCCTATCACCCGTTGCTAGGGGGTTGCTACGAACGTGTCTATTGTTTCCTATTGTTCTAATGTTACATGCCGTGTGAAAGTGTAAAATACCAAATATCTCTCGACCAATCAGAATGCAGGATTCTCACTTGAGGTATAATAAAATAAGATATTAAATGTTAAACAACAGAATGCCATTCGGTTTATGTATATTATTTGTTCACATCGTTATAAAAAATATGGTTGAGAGAGTGGGAGATATACCAGTAAAATCGCACACCTTCCCAAAATTATTATCATCTTAAAAATAATCTCGGGCAGCATATTACAACCAGGTTGTTGTTCAGAGTGATATCTCAGACTAAATGGTTCAGCAGGGTAGCACTTTATAAAGAAATTATGCCATCACAAGGGGATGCTAAAGCAATACACGGTGACATCCCAGACCACACACGCATTCACAATACACGGGTATGTAACATAAAGGAGAAGTGTCCTTAAGTGACTTGAACGTTATAATAACGTAAGCAAAATTAGACTAATCCCAACCAAGTACAAAAAATATGTAGGCGAAATAGTTTTCCATTTAACATGATGAATAATTTCTAGCTACTGTCTATTCAGTATACACTACCATTTAACCTCCGCCGATCGGGCGGTGTGATAGTGTTATCGCGTACCAAGGGTAGATGTAGGTCTATCATGTCTATATTACATAGAATTCCAAGCGGCTATACCACTGCTTGTCAAACATGGGTATTCCCAATCCGTTAGTGTGATGAATGTTCACGAGGATTAACAGAGGAAGATACCTGTCGAGTAAACTGCTGATCTATACGTACTATGGCCCAGAATGCTACCGACTCCATCATGTATCATGTATGTTTAATCTATTCTGCTTGAGTCAATTTTCATAATCTTGGTCAACATTTGATTCCAAATATAAACAATTTCCTATTAGCAGTATAGCAATGATTTATATATAGACCTTTAAATATTCACACCGAATTCTTTTACCTGTAACATTTATAAATTAAGCCAAACAAAGGTATTTATTGTACCATCGAAACAATCATTAATCACAACTTAATAATGCAGTAAACGTACTAAGCCCCTTGGATGTCTGTCATTAAATAATAGTAATTAAAAAAGATCTACAACACCCCCTCCACCCCCCAGCCCCCCACCCCCCACCCCCCAAAAAAAACACACACAAAAAATCTGCACAAGATCTGGTTTCATGACTGTGACCGTTTTAACCCAGAGTAGATAAAACAGCATGGTTTTAGGTAGTTTTTTTATTGCGGCAGAATGAAGTGAAATTTTCTCGGTAGCTTTATTTTTCACAATAATTTCACAAGGACCAGAGGCTAAAAAATAATGAGCGTTTTAAGCGGGAATGATTATATAACTATTGACATTGTAACCCTCAGTAAAGTCCGGGTTAGTACAATGTATATTATACATATAAACAGTTATCAAGGACAACCATATCTCATATCATCAAGCAAGAAACCTGATCAAGTCCTGATCAAAGCAATGTCTCATCTCATTATTGGAGAACAACAGACAATAGTAGAAAACTAAGTGTGGACAGCTGAATATGCGTCTCGACCAATGGTCAGACCGGAAGTCTTCACCTAACGTCAAGGTCACGCGTGAAGGACGGTACACTTGGCCCGTAAACAAGTTGAATGGCCTGTTGGACATTTATCAAATAGACCTGTTAAAATGCTCCCGTCAATAAATGTTATTAAAAGGGAAGACGTTCCTGATTTAATCTATAACTCACATCAACGTGTAGGTAGGGTGATCGCTCCCGGTAGTTCCCTTAAACAATCTCTTAAAAAGCTAATTTAATATACCGATGAAATGTTACGTAATGTCACAAAAACATGGATGCATATGTAGAGTCAATTGTTTGTAAATCAATCTCCATTCACGCCTTTGTTCATTTTGTGGATGTGACATTCAAAATAAAGCGATATAATCATATCTACGTATATAATGAATGCGTCTCGAATGTCTATCGATTTTCCTCGAAATATTCGAATTGTTCGAGTTTCAATGTTGGGCAATTTTTAGAGATTAGTGAAAATTAGTTGATTTTCAGAGCCTAATTCATTTGGCCTGGAAATCTAAAATGAACCTGATGGTAATTACGACCTGGTGTACTGGTCTGAGAAAGCTACAGAATGTAAAATATTTGTTTTTAGAATGGATGTATTAGACGACTAATAATTGCATTATCTAAAAAAGACAAATTTGAATAAACAATAAACTACAATAAATATATAATAAATAATGAAAACTTATACATAATAAATAACGTACAGCTGTAGTGATCTTGATAGAAAAACAAATACATAATCGAATTTTGATGTGTTAAATTTTGATAAGCCCAAGAATGACCATACTCAAAATATGACAATGTAAGGTAATAAAAATAAGGGTTATGTCAATGACGAAAACCTTTAGGCGCATCAATGGACTTTTAAATTATTTGTTGTTGTAGATAATTTCATGATTTATAGCTAAAACAGCGAGAATAACGAGAATAGCGACTGCAAACCTCATGCGAAAAACCACTATACTGATAATGCTATGACAGCCTCAAGATGGGATTGTCAAATTTCATGACCAGTACCTATCGAATCCGTTAGAGTGCATGTAGTAGACACTCACCTTATTTTAGGGATGTAGATATGTCACTGTTCAATGTCACTGAACTGTCACTGTTCAATGACATTAATACATTAATGAGAATTGGAATGTCGAAATATCATGAAATTTGCACAAAAATCTTTGTTATTGCTAGTTTTGATATATATTCTATATAATTTCTAAGCAATGGTCCACATTGATATTTTCAATTATTGCTTAAAATAACGTCGATGGATTTCAATGTCACTTCACTTTCTTGATAATCTTTTGGTATGGAAACGAAGGGAAGTTACGACTCCGATTTTTTAACCTTTAAATTCAGAAAGTCTATCAGATTTGTTAAGTACGAATGTTTAGTTTAAAACTAACTTCCCGACGACTTCCTATGCTACCCGACTCGCATATTTCACGAATTATGCTCCTACGCAGTGTTACGCAAATCAAACGAGATTATTTGGGTTAAAATATGTGTATTTAGGTAAATTGAGACCATAGGATTTACCCAGCCTATAAACAGTATACTGATGTAGTTATGGATAGTATTTGTGATCAGACATTGTGACTAGTAAAATACGGGTATTCATACCAACAACCTGAAAACTAGAATAGACAATACGGATAATGATAATTTTATGAGAATCTGAAGTAAAAATTAAAAACAAATACAGGCAGGTGCATTGTATATTCTTTTCTTTACACAATGATTGAGAATTAATACTATATATGGTGATGGGATAAAAGTAAGTACATGAAAGGAGTTAAGGACAGTGATAATGTAACACATGTCTATGGTCGTGCAAGAGAAATGGCCAATAAGATGGGCTTCGATTAATTACTTAAAATTATGTGCCAAATTACTAACGAATCAAGTTTTATATATTATTCACCAACAAAAAATTCAAACATTTTGAGAAGCATACAACTTACAATTCATAGGTTTTAATTTTACAAATTCAAATAAGTCCTCTGTATTGCCAAAATAACGTTATTAACGTCTTCTCTACTTACTTTGTACGTGCAGTTTAATTAATAGTGGTCTCCAATCACATTTAAGATTAAGTGTTTTAAGTAACCATTAAGTGATTTCTAACAAGTGTTTCCATATTAACATAAATAAAACATCAAAAACAAGAATTCTAATTATTTTCATCATTATTGTTTTTACTTACTTTACCTTTATTTAAACATATCAGCTCGTGAATTATATACCAGACAGAAATCTAGAATCGCTTACCTTGGGGGTTATATAAAGCAAACAGCCAGGAAATATGACTACATCTACTGTGGATTATCGAAACCAAATATGGCTAAACCTATTCCAGGCAGTGATGGATCATGTTTTATGATGTAACATTTGTGGAAAATGGTTAAACTACTTAGTATTGAGTTAATCCGAAAGGAATTTGATAACTGAATTGTCATTACTGCACATTAGGCCAACAAAAATAATATGCCTGTTTAGGGTTACCCGACCGACTCTATTTTTTTTTTACTCCCGACCTTAATTTATTCCACTTTTCTATAAAAAAATTAAAAGTCGGGATTTCGATCTCAGACTCCGGTTCCGGCCATTATTTTAGAAAGAAAGACACTAAAATAAAAAAAAAATCCTCCCGACCTACCGACCTATTCTTTTGCCAATGTAACCATAAACAGACGTATTTTTAGGCCTTATTAGTGGCTTTTGACGTAAAATTTTAAATAAACTTGATAACCTTTCTTAAAACCATTTTTCTAGCCATTGCCAACATTGATTTTTTTCTACATAAAAAAAAAGTTCGATAAATGCTGAAATCCACAATTGTAGTATCATCGTATTATGTTTGGAAGTGAAAATTTTGGAATGGTGACTTGGTCAAACTTATGAAGTTATCTACGTCCAAAATAGAAAGATGCGAATTCGTATGGTTACAAATTATGCTTGAAATAAGCGCTGTTTGTTTTGGAGATAATTCATTAAGATACTTTGTATCTTTTTCTGTTGCATTTGATAAAAACAAAGAGAATCATAAACTAGATCATTGTTAAAATAGATTAAAATTCTAGTTGACCTTGATTTGACCTTAATTCGTCTCCTATGTCTTTTGATCAAGTTACTATTACATAATTAACACACTACCTGGCTTTAGGTTCATGAAACAATCTCATAAATCTGTTATGTAAACTATCAATAATTCTACACAGGATACAAAGGTCTACAAACGCAGCAGCGAACGGAGGCTATGGGAAACCCACGTATTCACTGAAACGCTAAATTGCAGACTGACTTATTTGTCGTCAACGTTTAAACCGATGCCAAATTCGCTAATGTATTACATATTTATGGGACGAATTATCTTCTTAGTATTATAACTATAGCGTTCTACAGGGATATCCCCTTTTCTGTTTTCACAACAAATCTCAAAAATCCGCCTATCAAAATTTCCGTAACATTATATAACGTCATTCGTAATGGGCTAACGCTGAAATTATACTGAAGACAGTTTCGTGAACTTTGGGCCGGATAATTTAAAAAAAATTATGTAAATCCACAGAGTTCCTTTTTACTTTCTATTAAGCATAATCAAAATTATATCCACTAGTCTAGAATGCTTTTTATTAAAAGGTTAAAGAGGTGGAGCTGGTCCAATAGCATGCCATGTGCAATATGAATTGAATTATTTGCTCTTTATTGTAAGGTAAATGTTAAAGCCATAGCAAATTACAATAGAATAAACCTTTGAATATTTTTTCAAAATATAAGGTCAAATTGTATCACAAATATATTGACAAAAAGAGAATTATTTTATATGCTATAAGCGGTATTATATACCAATATAACAATACGTTATAAAAACAATCAATATGATGACATGTTTATAAATAATCGATGTAATTTAGATATTCTTTGTTCAATCCTTTAGGCAAAAAATAGATGAAAAATCCATACAGCATAAACGTACCTGTAAGAACTCATTTACCATGCGCGATCTTATAACTTTAGAGTGCAAATCAAACAACTATTATGATTTATAGTGTTTAAGTTATTAAGTATGTTTCCAGCAGAATAAATCAACCGCCATGATTAATGGCAGATAATCATATCCTCTAGACTTAACATAAAAATTGATTAGAAGATACAATAGTTTATTTTAAACTTCCAAAAGTAAACATCGGTCCGGAATTTCATCACAATACTTTTTTCTACGTGTTTTCACAAAAACAAAAAAGGTGAGAAGAGAGGTCATTTTGTGTATTGTTTAAAACTTATTGAATTAATGATATTAATACGAAGACATGTATATATCATGTATATAGGTATACATATTGAAAACAAAAATAAACATAAAAAGAACAATGGTATCGATTTACGCTGATATGATAGAATACATGGTTTATTAATGCTAAACTAGTATGATATCTTATGATACGGGTTGATTGATTACTACAGATAGACAAGTTCCCACTGTCAACGTACAATAGGTAATGGGTTAACCCCAAGTAATTAAAGCCCTTATTAACACGGATTACTTTATATCTCAAATCTGCACGGAATATTGTTACAGTCTAATAGTTTTTTATCGGTTAAGTTGAAAGAGTGAAATCATATCAGCCCAATTACCTTTAGAAGGATTTGCTTTGAATGTTGAGTGCTTTTAGATATTGATGTTTGTTTGTCTTTAAACAGATTGGTTTATAAAACTTGTATGCCGACAGTTAAATTATTTTTGTCTTTTCTATATTTAGAGAAAGTCTGAAACTCAATATTTTACGGCATTGATAGAAATGCTGCTTTAAGCTATAAGTAACTTAAATATGTCAGGATAAAGTGTTATATTACATTTTATATAGATTTCACAAAGATACTTTTAATTATTTGAAATATGAATCTATTGTTATCCTGTTGATCACGTTATACTAGTGAAAGTCTTTTTAAGGATCGTTTTGATTGTTCGCTATTTTTTGTTATTTGTATACAACGAGTGTATTGCTAATGTCCTCAATAAACTATAATTTCTCTTTAAAGAGGTATAGGATAGCGTTGGTGAGGTCATGCCCTGTTATTAAAACCGAATGATCAGAGAGTATGATAACTTCACGATACCTTGTAGCAGAAAGAACAAATGTTGTTTTTAAGACAAGATAATGAGGGCGTGGTTGGTCGTTTCTCATTTTTGTATCATTTACACTAGAATAAATTTGAAACAGAAAACATTGTTATAATTTGAATAATCATATATCCGAATTTTAAAAATTGACGTCAACCCACGACAAGTGCTGTAACTAAGTATAGGCAAACACATGTCACCGTGCCAGTTAACAATAAATTTTTAAAATAATCAAATTTACGATCTCAAATTCTATCAATAGTTTTCGTCGTCTTCTATTGCTTATTGGTCACTGCCTGTCAAAGTATGTTATTCCAGTCTAAAGGTTAAATCATTCTATTATGTAAATTTAGGGTGTTGTCGGTTAATTTGTGAAAGCTGAATGTGAAATTGAACCCTTGAAGTGTATCGTCCTCAAAATACAATTTTAGGTACCTGTTCATCCTCATTAATTCAATCTTTTATGCATTAAAAGGGTACTCTCGAATACAGATGTAATTGGAACGACAAAAATAGTTTAAAATACCTTTTCACTTGTGAGCTTGTATGTTCTTCGGTTATATATTACTATCATTGAGATACATTACCCAATTGAAGGCAATTGAATAAATCTAAAAGAAAGCTGTTTTAAAACAGTTTGTATTTTTATTCGACTTCAATGTATGTTAGAGGTATGTTCTTTCATAAAAACAGGAGATTTTAAAGGGCACCTGCTCTTACTCTTTGCTTTAACGCTACCAACGGGAGCATATATGTTGTGTATATTAGTAATTCATTGAAAATGCAAATGATTTTTCGCGACGTTTCATTGATGATGGAGAAATATTAAGAAATGAAAATGCAATATATGACGAAAAAAAAGAAGAATATATTTACATAAAATAGATCTATTGCAAGCCTATCATGTTTTTAATGATAACTAACTCCATAATATTTTTTCTGTATCAATGTTTGGCGATTATGTGGTTATATCATGCAATATATCTACCTATATCTTTTTGTCGAATTCTGAGTTACGTGACCAACATGTGCTCGAGGAATTGTCAGATACTAGCCGGAGATCGGTATATTTTTCTTTTGTTGTTGCACGGATCTTCGGATCCAAATCTGCTTCATCACCAACCTCTGATAAGTCTTCAAATCCTTTCATATTTACTTAGCCATATACATTTTATACAGCACGAACTTTATCAAAACTTTAAATCGAACTGTGAATTACAAATATTCAGTGACTTTTAATTCAACTAAAACTGCACGCGTGCCGTAAGCCTACCAATTTACAAATATGAGAATGTGCTGGCTTGTGACCAATATTTTCCTGATTCTGAAATCATTAAAATGTCATCTAAAAATCATTCACCATGGTTCCATTATTATAATCATATTGTCACATTTTATGATATTTTTATTAAGTAGTTTTTATTCTGAGTGTAAACTCAAAATGATTAAGATTGGGTTCTAACAGGCATTTTCCTTTGTTTTTCGTTGACGTCACCATACATAACGACGTTTTGGAACTGCTTACATTGTGACACAATAATTAGCTAGGATCGCAGATTCGACAGGATATTTAAACGTAAATGAAATAATGGTTAATATGCTATCATCTTTACGGCAATGCATATTTCACTTGCCATCTATGGTGACAAATAACAAGTAGTTTTCTTTTTTGAGTCCAAAGCACCCAAATATCTGCGTATTTGTGAAGTCAATATTTGTTCTTGAAATGATATAATATTATAACGTATCCGTGTTGAATCGGTCAGGTAATGCAAAGCACATTTCAAGTCTGCATTGTGCCAACGGCCACAGTTCATCGCCTTTTGATAGGGAACCCTTATCGCCATTCACAGATATTTAGATCAAATTGATCTTGACAATAATCCAAATTCAAAATACTCAGAACTACTTTCGAAGTCTAACAAATTAGCGCGTTCTGAACCCCTGATTCCCGCTACAGGTCAATGAATCGTCAACAGGACTGGCGGGACAAGACTAATCTAGTTATTATTAAAGATTTTTGAAGCACTTAATGAACCAAACGGATCATGTTGAAGATATTATTAGAAAAGATAAGATTTGATATTACGTACAGTACAAACCTTACAGCGAGGGTAAATATAGAAGATGTTTTGTTGAACATTTGGATTGTAAACAGATAGGTAGTCTAATACACAAGATAGGCTCATAGGGCACCCGGACGAGTCAGCGAACACAATAAATACAAAACTCCGATCCCGAACAGCATGAATATATTATCAATCATTAATTGAGCACATAGACTATTTCCTATTTCGTGAACACATTTTGTAATCTATATTGAGACATGACGATAAAATAATCCTTAAAAACGAATAATTATAATGGACGCGGGTAATGTCTTAAAATGATTATAGTCATTTAATGTAAAAGTGTTTTTAAGTAATGAACGAGAACACTATTAAAATGAATCTTAATGAACGAGAACCCCATAAAAGAAAATCTTAATGAACGAGAACCCCATAAAAGAAAATCTTAATGAACGAGAACCCCATTAAAGTGAATCTCAATGAACGAGAAAACCATTGAAGTGAATCTTAATGAACGAGAACACCATTGAAATGAATCTCAATGAACTAGAACACCATTAAAGTGAATCTTAATGGACGAGAACACCATTAGAGTGAATCTCAATAAACAAGAACACCATTGAAATGAATCTCAATGAACGAGAACACCATTGAAATGAATCTCAATAAACAAGAACACCATTGAAATGAATCTCAATGAACGAGAACATCATTAGAGTGAATCTCAATGAACGAGAACACCATTAGAATGAATCTCAATGAACAAGAACACCATAAAAGTGAATCTTAATGAACGTGAACACCATTTGATTGAATCTCAATGAACGGGAAAACTATTAAAGTGAATCTGAATGAACGAGAACACCATTACAGTGAATCTGAATGAACAAGAACACCATTAAAGTGAATCTGAATGAACGAGAACACCATTAAAGTGAATCTCAATGAACGAGAACACCATTAAAGTGAATCTGAATGAACGAGAACACCATTTAAGTGAATCTGAATTAACGAGAACACCATTAAAGCAAATCTTAATGAACGAGAACACCATTAAAGAAAATCTTAATGAACGAGAACACCATTAAAGAAAATCTTAATGAACGAGAACACCATTAAAGCGAATCTTAATGAACGAGAACACCATTTAAGAGAATCTGAACATTAGTGTCTGTCGTGCTTCGTTTAATGATTCATGATGCATTTTGCCTTCGGAGAGAATAATAAAGTCATACATGCGTAAAATTCTTTTTCTGTGAACAAAACACCACAAAAATACAATCTTCCACACACAATCAACCTCTGTTATTACTATCACCACATAGGAAAAATGTCACATGAGTTTGGTATATAATAATGTTTTCATGTAATATGAATATGTAGTATTACAATACTGTTAATTTAAGCAAAAATTGGCATTTCTAACACTATTTTTCTAATTATATTGCCAATATCATATATAATACATGATACGTAGTTTGGACAAACTCATAACTATGCGAGATTCTCAAATTAGTCTTTGATCTTTGAAATCAATCGACTGGTAGTGAAATTTTACAATTTGTAAATGCAAGGACATTAAGCATATAAGCTACCTGCAAATACCTTAAATCCCCTTGGATTTTTTCTTATGAAATAAAAACAAAACAACTACTATATTTTGGTTGATAATTGTTTCGACTCATAAGAAGATCATGGTTAATATAAGGTTTTTCTTTATCATTGATAAGTACTTTTAAAGGACATTAATAAAATAAAAATTGTGCAGTTCTATTTTATGAATTTAAAGCTTGTCTATGATAGTTTAATTATATTCTTTTCTTCTTAGAGGGGAAAGTAAATGTATGAAAGTGAGGATACTGGCATAAACTCAACACAGCGAAAAGTGTAATAGGAATATGTGTTTTTTGTCTGCCGTAGTTATTGCTCACTTTGACAACACACCTGTCTATGTTTACAGAAGGTAAGCGCACCTGTCCACTAGCTTACTGGTCTATGTGTGGGCGTGTCTAATTTTTATCCTAAGTTTATTGTAAAATAAATGAATTATACTCGCTCAGTAAACACGTTAATCTAGTACAGGGTTTAAAATCTAATTCCATATCTTATGATGAGCAGCTGTCATACTAAGTCCTATACAAACAGTTTTGTTTGATGTTTGTCATCAGAGTTATGTGATCATACTTAGTATGTGAGGCAAGGTGAAGTATACATGTCACGCATGAGCAGTAGTGGAGAAAAACGGCACGTGCTACAGGTATCGTTAATGACCTTTGTGAAAAGGTTTAGCACCTGTTGAAGCTCTTGTCATAAATTAAACACAGAAAATTAAAAATAGAAACGAATTTAGCTAATGGGACATTCTGAGGAGTTTTACTGGGACATGCCAATATAAGCGGCGATGCCTACATATTTGCATCGTTAAACGACAAACAGCGCCTAACTATATTATCAAAAGTGTGAAACTGCTTAGTCACATATTAATAAAACATATAGTTATAATTCAATAAATGTCTTGAGATCTTCTTACAGCAGAATACATACGCCTAAAGTTATGTGTGGATGGGTGTCATTTATGTTCCTGTTGAATAAATATTCCGTCAATTGATTACTCGAACGACTGCACAACTAATTAAGATGATTTCGGTTTGTGGACACGGCATCTATTTGCAATTATGATTCTATAAGTATCTCTTAAAATGATGATAGAATTGATCATAATTTGAAAACATAAAATAAAGAAATACGAATAATTTTGAAAATTTAACCAAACCTGATTTGATTGTAATTTGTTACGCGGGAGATGACAGTAAAACAGATAATATTTGGTATTCTGAAACCTTTGACACTTCTTTCATAACACATGTTTAAGGTCATTTAAATGTGGTTTTATAGACAATAATTAAAACTCTAAGCAAATAATTCATTCATCTAGATGTAGATCGGCAAAACACAGCGAAAATTAAAATCACATCTGGTAACCAAGAAGAGAAAGGATTTCTAGTTAATCGAACTGTAGGTACAAACTCCGAGAAATAATTTGCAGCTTCAAAGATAACGCCCAAAACTCATATAAGAAGCACACACTTAGAAAAGGAAGGCAATGGCAACTCATTACGTTTTATTTAGAATGCGCTGCTTTAATACTCGTGTCTTTAGTCAATTATAGTCAAATTTGACAGAATGATACTCATGAACACATTTAAATCATAATATTTAGAAAATAAAAATTATACTCTGATGAACAAATGCTCGATGCCAAATTTCTTAAAAACGTATAGAAAAGATATCAATTGAAAATAGCACAAGATGATATATGATTATTATTTGCTGAAATTCATTGACGAATCGTGATGCTTCTTACTAGCATATAAGAATGATTAATGACAATCGCTCTGATCAAATGTAGCTGTAATTTATAGTCATCATGATTATACTAACATGAAAACGTCTTAATTTGTCACCCATGTGAGTTATTGTTTAATCAATTTCACTCCAATTTAAATCTGTCAAATCACTATGTCATCACTACCTAAATAATGGCAGTCGTTTCTTTTTTACCCCTTCCATTTTTCATCGCCACATGTAGTGTGTTATTTCCATACTAACAGTATTTGGCAGGAGTTGTCGTCTGCTCCTTAGCTCGTGCCGCTCGAAAGAGCACCGCGTGGCAGTGAAAGGCGTACCTACATCGACACCTGAGGCAAACAAAGTCTCGTTTTCGGCGGTACAAGACACAGGTATGGTTTCAGTTGAATTCACCTGACAAAACATTGTAAACATTTTTTGTTGAAGTGATGGTAAAGATACAGACGCCTACACATTTTACCGATTCATTTCACTGGTTTCAAGTCTAAGATCGTTTCAATGATGACAGGGATTGTATGAACGATATGGTTGTTTATTAAAGTAAAGCAAGCCCATTTTAACCTCACATGCTAACATTATTTGCTTACTTTATATTGATAAGAGCAGGTTTTTGGATTTTAAAAGTATTGAGAAATAAATCTAAATCTAGTGGGGCTAGAATTTAAAGGTTACTTTATTATTATTTGAGAGTCAATAATCACGTAATTCCCCGATATTTCAGCCGCACTGTATCGGACCTATTTTCTACTGTTTTACTGTAGGTTACTAGATTCCGTTGCTTACTTACACGGACTTTATTTCATCAGTGTATTCCTTGACCTTGGGCAAATATATATGGGTGTGTTTTGTTTTCTAAAGTGTTAACATCTATATCATGTCTCTTTGTAGAGCATTACACCTATGAGTATTTTGGAGATGCGTCTTTTTGTTCTGATGGCGTCCAAATGAACCAATAGATGCAAACACACCTACCAGACGGTTCCTTTTTTCTATTGAAAATTACCGAGACGCGAATAGTTTCAAACTATACGCTTTCTTTTAGGTCCTAACTCTAAATTATTTTCATAACACGGAGAAATCTTTCCGTCGAACATCTGTGTATAAATGAATTGGAGCCATTGATACATATTTATTCATTGAAGACAATTGCAATTTGACATAGAATATACAAAAGTACTGGAACTTAAGATATTATAACGCGAAGGCCATACATCAGATATAAAGTCTGTAAGAGGAAGTAAGAAAAATTGTTATTTTATTTCAATTTTCCGTCATAATAGCTGGGATGATTGAAAATGTTCAGGCAGTAAAACAACTAACCTCATCAATTTCATATTTAGAGTTATATTGGACTTTGAATCTGTATCCTCAGTCGAATATTAACAAGTTTGGCTTCAGACGAGTGGGCAGACTGACTTTAACTGCTTATTTATGTATTTTAAGGTGTTGAGTGTCTAGCTACACCAGTAAATATCATCGGTACTCCAGTCTTCCTTACATTTGAGTGACGATGATGTCGACTAAGCGTGGGTTCGTTCAGCAGACGTCTCCTCTAAGAGAAGGTCGCCATTTTGTTTTATTTTGATAGGTTAATCATTATAGATATCACTGTTTCCACCTACACAGGACATTATCACTGGGAGAAATTAAAATCTGGTTTCAATATATCTTTTACTATTTATCGTTCTTCTTTACAGACGGGATGAATTCAAATAGTTAGATATAAATTTATCTGATTGCTGGAAGAATGATTCAGCTTCGATGAAATAGAAATTTTCTGAATGAAAGGGTATTTCTCCTTACTCATGAGACATCTCACAAATAATTATTATTTAAGAAATTTTAAGGAGAAAGACATATCCACAAATTGAAAGTTGAAAATTTGTTTCTCTCAATGAAAATATCTCACAACCTAGCATTATTGAAGAACTTTTCAAGTAGCTAGATAGTTCACCGTATGTGTGTTTTATACATTGCGAACTTTCCATTCACAATGCAGGCACACCCTATTTGGCTGAAGGCCGGCATATAAAAGCAATGCAATGAATACATATCTTATGAATGTCTGTACTTATAGACAACGACGCAGCATTCAATCAATGGTGTCCAACCAAATATGAACAGATTACTCACATGATGTATTTGTACGATGATATTTCGTGAATGTGAGAATGTGTATTGGCAGGTCATCTAAACAGCCAATCGTATAGTGCTTTACATGCCAATTACTCACTTACTCCGTTGCAGTTTAACAGCACTATGGCTGCTCTGTGCATTATGACTAACCAGATACAAAGCTGGTGACATATTATATTCACTAATTATGACAAAATGTCTACAATAGATGACACAATTATTTAATTTATGACACATATGGTGAAATGATACCGTACGATAATGCAGTTTACTTAACAGAACATGATGTGAGATGTGGGACACTAATGTTTCTATTTTGACCTTGAAAGGTATTTGACAAAAACAATGTTGCAGAAACAAGATGTAACAGAGTTTTAAAGTACAATTTGTAAAGAAGACTCTGTCAAACAACATACAGAACTGTTAAAAGATACTTTTGAAAAACAATGTGTCCGTATAGATTGATAACAAAATATGAATATGATTGAGTCAACTTACTTAGGTTTTTCACTATCATTGCATATACATATGTACGCTTTGTATATTGGGTAATTGGGAGTAATATGATTCAGATTTTTATTTTCATGCTAAAACCATACTTGAAATTTACAGTTTGAGTTTTTTGATAATAATTTTATATTCTATTATTCAATTTTTGTTAGACTTTTCCGACTTTCAGATTTGAAAAGGAATGTTTGTCTTTGAGCAAAGTTTACATCCGAGTTTCATCTAGGGTACTACCATAAAATGGCGACTACTCTATAGAAAGTTAATAACATATACTTTCGCGAATAATTCGATCAATATTAACCAAAGTTTGCGAATAAATACAAGTATTTTCCCTTCTTGCATTGAAACGTTTCCCCAGTCAATTTTTTAACGCGCGAAAGCTCATCTTCGCAAACTTAATTTGAAAAGAATATCGTGAAATAGAAACAACGACAGAGTTTTTATTTGCATTATAAGTTTGTACGAAAACTACAAAATGACAGGACGAAATAAAATACATGTTCCAGAAAGGCAAGCGTATTTGACGTCACTAACTACACAAATCTTTATGAGATCTGGATCAACTTCTGATTTCGCCTGGTTTACTGTCCGATCACCGAAATGTGTTTATCTTCTGATACTATTTATGTACGAAATCAGCAAATTTATGTTTACAATTATGTATTTGTGTAGTCCTATCTATTTTTGGGAATTATTAAAAACACCACTCACATATCAGACAGCGATTACAATACAACCTAAGCTATTAAGTATTTTGGATATGCAGAATCTTCGTGTATAATTGTATTTGTCATTTCGTTTTTTATTCATTGCGAGTGAATAGTTGAATAACATGTTATCCTTTGACGTTGATAAGCTGCATTGGTGGCAAATTGCCCACCCTTAAATATCAAATGGGAAAGTAAAAGCGAATGTAGAAAAAGAAAAATGTTTTCAGTGGCGTAGGGTGCGCACGCTTATTCACGGTCCAGTAGGTAGATATGGAAATGAATGCTAGGTATAATGTGCGGACGGATTGAGAAGCATCAAAAAGTGTTTACAATCTTATATGAGATCTATATACCTTTATCAAAGGTCTATGGGTGCTTTCGAAGCGTGAATCTAAAGCTAGGTGTTCTTAAACAAATATTTAACATAGGCGGACTAACAAATCGCTGTTTTTCAATAACATTGCATTATAAAGATAATTGAGAGAGAAAATTCTTGACAATTCCCTCCTTCATAGTATGGCATTCATAAAGAAAACGGGAGTTTGACCAATATCATATATTGATTAAAATATCAACCACGGGTTCACCTTGTTATATGTATATATGTTTGGATTAACAGACCTCTGACTGTAACGGAAACGTCACATTATTTGATGTGGTTTCTCACTTCATTGGCAGTGCCAGCTACAATAGGTTTTTATTAGAACACGTGTGATATGTTGGAATTTGTCAATGTTTTCAAGCAGGTGTTTACATCTATAAAGGTATTCAATAAGATCCAGTAAGCTATAAAAATGATTTGTCTGTAATATCTGAAGGTACAATAGGTAATTATGTTTTTGGTCTACTTATGTTCTTTTCATTTTTCTTTTTTTTTCCATCAATACTTAAAAACCAATTTTCATTGCTGTAGTTTTTCAAAGATATTTCAACAGACACATGGAAATACATTTTCCTGATTCCAAATGATAATAAACAGATCGACTTTGGAACAAAATGACCTGAATAACAATTGTCTACTCACTCACACTGACAGGTCTATTAACGAAATCCCATAGTATCCACATGTGTAACCAAGTGTTCAAAAATATCCGTCTTTGAAATGTGATTTGGTTTTGTTTAAATATCATGGACATTTAATATTTGCGTATATAAGGAAATCAGAATTTTCCAGATTCGTGGAGATGATTAAGGTATAATGGTATAATTCGATCACTAATCCTTAACAGAATCTTCCTTACCTGGAAGACATCAATCAACAAGATATAATGTCGTAATGATCATGGAAATAGTTTACTCTTCACAATCATTACCAAATTTGTGATGTCACCTCGTCCTCTTTTGTAGATAGATAATCAGATTTGTAGATAGGTAATCAGGTTTGTAGATAGGTAATCAGATTTGTTGCTCAAACATAAATATGATTCATTATCACATAATCCGCCTGATATCCTGTGATTTCGCCCGTGTAATATTTTTGCGTATGTCACTAGTGTAATATATCCTGGAGCGATTTTCATTGGCTGGAAATTCATTGTGACGTCAGACAGAAACAATAAAATGACGTCACGAAAAATGACGTGACGTCAGAATTGCAATGACGGCGAGACAATATGGCGGCCTCTGCTGGATGTTCGGAATACATTTTGACGTGAAATTCTGTGTAATGTGGGTATTTTTAGTTATGTGAGAGAAGTATCTTTAATTTGTGTTCATTTCGTCTCGAAGTTTTAATTTTTGCTCAAGGCTCGCAAAAATAAAAACTTCTTAGACTCGTTTCATAAAGCCTCATATGAAATGAATACTCATGTAAGATCCTATATATACTACACAACCTATTTCGTATCCAGAACAGCTATTCATTTTAATATTATTCGATTGATTCAAACGATCAAAAGACCATGACCTCTATTCGAATGTCCTCAGATTCTCTATACAAAGACATGCACATTTGGATCTGTATTGCTATCTATTCGATACCGATTGAGTCAGATCTCATATGATGAAGCTTAATGTGATTCCCATGTACAAGTATCTGGATGTAATTCATTATTTGGGTGAACTTAAGAAATAAGAAAATATATATATGTATAAATACGTAGGCACATCATATATATTAGTTGTTATTTATGATAAAATCGAACGTGGAGCCGCGGTGGTCTATTGGCTAAAGTGTTCTGATACATTACTTCGAGATATCTACCTCAGCGTTACAAGATCGAAACCCATGAGGTTTTCCACAGTAATCTCTGGCTTTTATCCATCGAATAAACCTGGCATATGTTTTTTTAATGACACTGGCTTTTAATAGGACGTAAAACAAAATAACACAACTTTAATCTAAATTCTTTGCAAGTCACCACTGTTCGGTGATATAAGGTTAGTTTTTTTATATTTTTGGATTTGTCCTATCGATTAGGTAAATCAATTATTATCCTTTTGGTGTATATATTGTATATTGTCAATATTATCATAATAAAATTGAATTGCATTCTGTTAATATACAAAGTAAACTGTGTATGTTTTTTTTCCGAATCTCTGGAGCATAAATACAGGCCTTATTGAATCTATTCAAACAAGTATTTCAGTTTCTTTAGGGACTGTGAGATTTATGACAATAGTTTTACCATTTAACTCTTTTTAATATCACAGTTAAAGACTGCACTCTTTTGAAATCATTCAAATCTATCGAAATTAATAATAAAGGTGAATATAGGTCCGAAACTACCTCACTAGTATTGTCATTTTACCGTAAGTATAAACGCTGTGTATTCAATGAATGACATTCAACAGGGTACAAAAACACCGTATGTATGACTTGAACAAATTTAATAATAACAAAGAAGGACCAATTCTGGCCAAGGATGTCAAAAGTTTCCCTTGGATGTGACATATAACAACAACATGGTAGGCAATCAAACAAGACATATGATAATACAATCATTTGGCAATAGGAAAAAGTTTCAAAATCCTTGAGTCCCATAGTCCGCATTTGTATCGTTACAACAAACAAGCGAAGTTACCAACAATGAATTCTTTAGAAAAAGGTTTGTACTCGCAGACACATATATACTCAACAGGAGACTGACAATAAAATAGAGTACAACCATATATACGACCATTCTTTAGACTAAGGCAAAACATTATAACAAATTTTATTGGTCAGTAAAATGCTTTCTAAGTATTAGCAACTCGTACTTTTTCGACCAAATTGAGATACGGTGTATATCTGACAGCATATCTGAGTTATGTTCAATCATTGTTCTCACTTTATTAGAATAGAAACAACATTCATCAACGGTGTCTTAAACAGAGTAGTTCAAAATTCTTGACAATATCGATTTAGGACAAAGTTACGTACTCTAAAGGATGTCGTTTTCCAATGGTGATTTCCATTTTACGGACCTATTACGAAGGTAACATCTGTTTTAATTCGTTACAATGACGTCTAATTGATTCATTTGCTTTAAAAACAAATACAACCAAGAAAATTATTAATCACAAAGTATTATTATGGCAACAAGAGCAAATAATGAATTGGCTAAATCCATGTGACAAGATCAATATTGCATTTTATGTATACCCGCGCCAGACAAATAACTACATATAATATCACATTTGAACCATATTTTTTTCGGGACTTTGTTAGTCGTCACAAAAGAATTGGGTGATCGGCTGGTGAAGAAGTTAAGCCATTCGCCTTCCACCTAACCGAACGGGGTTCGATCCGTGGCACAGACGCGAAATTGTCAGGCAGAGATCACGTGAGTTTTCTCCGAGTACTCCGGTTTCCTCACACTCTAAGACCCATCGCCCGCTTACATCCGGTTCATCGAAAGCGATTTGTATTATAATATAACTTGTTTTGCAATCGATTTTAAACAAAGTTTAAAATTAGTTTATATTACAGAAGAATTAATTCGAAAACTGTTTCAAATTAATTTCAGCCATATTTTCCTTCATCAAACCATAACTTTTTAATCTAAAATCATTTGAAATGATACATAATCTGACATGATTAGGAAGTGTCTTTAACAGTCTTAAAAGCTTGAAAATATAAAAATCGTTTCAATACTTTAAGTTTTGTATAAATGAATAAACCACTGAGAGCGTCTATAATTTGATAAGTATTAATAACGCTAATAAAAGTAGAAACTTTACCCTCTATGGTGACATGTTCACCAAGGCATTGCCTCAAATTGTGGAGATAAGAGCCATGAAACTTTGGCAGAAACATCTTTAAATGCAAGACCGGTATTACTGATAAAAGATGATATCATACATCTGACCATAAAAGTAATTAATAAATAAATTAATGATGCTATGTACAAGTTAACGATATCAAAGAACTGGTCCCATCTAGCCACATGGAGTATTAAGTGAAAGTCAATGGGTTCAACACATACAAAGGTAGGCAAATACTTTGTAAAACAATAATAGTACTTTTACATGAGAAAACATGCACATGGAAATACCGTTCACCCATATCAAAATAATCGTCTTTGACAGTTGCTTCCATATAACCTCTGATTCTTCATCATCATACAACTCACAGGCACATACTTCTTTCAATGCAATTCTCTTCATCTATAAATACGTTTCACTAACATTCTTTCATTTATATAATTACAGGCACATCCATTTCATCAATGCAACAATTCTTTCACAAAACATACCTAAAATACTGTGTCGATTAATGACTGGCTTTCGATTGCAATTCCTTCAAATAAGTTTATCCTTTGAAATACTCAAAGTTTTGTCAGATACATCCGAAATGCAAGGAATGGATTTATATTGAATATCGCACAAAACAATGCTAACATTCTACGTATCACAGCAACGAAATAGGAACAGGAAGTAAAATAAAAGAAATAATGCAGTTCTCGCCAAAGTGAGGGGACGAGATGCGTTGTCATGGCTACATTCGTTTTAAGCACATTTGCAGTCTTGAACAACCATGTCGGCCAAGTCTGTAAACACTAAATTGTGATACGCATCCTCGTGCAGGATTGTCAAAGGTTTGAATGACGATGGTATACAACATGGCGCAGAAAAGCGAGAAGGGTCCATTTTATGAAGAGTTGATTTGATACCTGTAAAAGTGTTCGCCATTTTAAAACGATCGGGGCAACTTCCCTCGCAGTGAAACGCCTCATATTCTGTTGGAGCTATAACCCAGTTCCAACCAATGTCGTGGAAATTGATTTGAGTCCTAAATCTGCAACATCTATCCTCGCCATCCCCTTGAATACAGTCTCGTCGGCCTGCCTGACGTTTGACCCGTTTAAGGATTGGTCGCTCTTCTGCATCCAGTTTCAGGAAAGGTACAGAAGAATCTGGTGAATGTATCGGTAAATGCTTACCCTCGTCGTTACGTAACTTTCTTAACATTAAGTTTTCGTCGGTAAATGAGATGAAATTTGTGATATTGTGAGTGTCTGATAATAGCATTAGTCCGAGATTTGATTCCGGGTTATCAATCCAACCCTGTGTTACATCTGTTATGTCCAGCTCTTCCCATCCAGCCAGGGAGGTATCAACTGTCTTTGATGATACTTGTTTCCCTCTCACAAGTTTAGAATTTGTATTCCGTTCAATGTTAAATACTTTGATATTCATTTTTGACGACTGTTTTGTGTTTGAGTCAGAAAGATTCGTTTGCCTTTTTAGCAACTGCAATGTTGCAGAAAAAACAATAAGTTCTCTGTATAAATCCTTAGGAATTTGTTCTTGAATATCAAATAACACAACAGGTCCATCTACATCTCTGTCTGTTGACTTCTGGTGGGAATATGCTCCTGTAACAGAAAGTAACATCACATTAGTATCGAATTAAAGCAAAGCATTATTTAACAAATATTAAAACATTCCATAAAATACCCTATCACAAGATAATCGTTTAACGATGTTTAAAGACTAACAAAATCCCCTCACTTCGAATACTTAATGATCGCGCAATGATAAGGTGAAGCATTAGATTATCTAAAGCATCATCGGTATTAAGGCTATTAAGATCTGGTTGTATCTGATATATGAACTAATTAATGAGAGTTATCGTTATACATCTACGTCATCAGTCCCTAGCATCGAGGCAAATACGGTAAGTAAGGTAGTTAATTAGGATATCAACTGTCATATAAAAACAAAAATATACAAATTAATATCAAAAATGTTCATATTTCTGTAGAAATAGTCCTAATAATTTAATTACGATTCATTCATAACATGAATATATTTTCCTTTAAAAGGGGTTTTAAACTCGCTTATCAATGTGATTTCAAATGTCTATCAGCTCTATACATTCCAATACAATCCAGATAAAATATAGGTCTAAATACGGCTCATTGATCTCATCCCAATCACTGAATGACAAGATTAAGAGCCTTCATATATGTCTATCAACAAGTAAAATGTATCCCTGTAATCTCAGACCTTAGTAACAACCGATTCCGTGATCCACGCTAGAGAAGTATTTTACACCCTATGTTATTTATGTATTTATATAAACATATACGCATACATAGAAATGTGGATAAAGGTAAATATCACCTACAGTAACTGTTCAATGTTAAATTGTAAATAGATGAATGTCGTGTTATGGAACTGTCCAGTAATAGGACCTAGGTTTGACACCTTCCTAAACCGCTAAACTATCAAAATAGAAAGATAGATTAGTGCTAGGCTTACACGTTTGTCTTCATAAAGTATCTCATATTATAGAAAGTTATTTTAGGTATTTTGAATGAAAATTACAACATGAAAATGTTACGGAGATTTATATCGGTATAACCACTCTCTCTATCGGAAAAATCCCATTTGGATAAATTTTCTATACACGTTCATGTAAATATCAGCTTTATTTTATTACTGGTACAGTAGAGTTGTATGAATCTGAAGTTGTCTAACTGCGAATGTTTTATAAATTATCTTGTCTGTTTTATATTCAATGTTAATATGACAATGTAGATACAGATATGCATCAGCTTATTTTCCGAAAAAAAAAACCCAACCAAATTTTACAAGTATAAAAGTTCTGATCCTAACACATGTTCGACTATGAAAAAATATTCAACTTTATATGACACAAATATCATAACGAAATCGTATTTCTGATAATAATCCAACATTTTTATCACATATAAATATTTTTTTGCTTATTTTCATATCATACTGAAAGTTATGATGGGACAACGAAAGAAACATTTCCAATTATAAACGCTTATGATGTATATAAGCATAATACTAGGAGTAACCTCAAATACAGAGAAAAAACAATTTATGAAGTAATTCCTTTTACTTCTAAATTGCGATACATTCCAGTATACAATGGAAAGCTTTTAACATTTTTTTTTGAAATCCCAAATGATTACTGTATTTTTATTACTTTAATGATAGTCATCGTTTTAGTCTCGCTGTAAATGCAACAGCTATAGAAACTAATGAAATCTGTTTGAAATTCATTTAGCATTATGTATCAGTATGGCTTGGACACCTGCCTCTGGAATGCCTCTTACGTTTTATTAGGGAATAAACATATGGGATTATAGCCATTTATTGGAGGGTGTACGGCGGACGGACGACTTACCACGCTCCATTGATTCATGGAGAGTGAACTCAAACGACTGTACTGAGTTTCATTTAAAAAGAGATTAGACCCGCAAGAGGGTAGCTTTTCTCTGACGGCCCGTCCTATCAATATAAAATGATAAGTTAAAGTTAAATGTATGTATATATATGGAGATTAAAGTGATTTTGTGGCCAGCCCACGTGTTGACAAGGTTTTCGCGCGTGGAAATGATATGCTCGAATTCACCCACTATTCTCCGTCCATATTTGTGTTTAAAGTCTTGCCAGGTAACTGACGATTAAAATTCACTTTAAACTCAGGCATGCATTTACAACCGACTCCTAGCTGTACTATCTATATTCTAGAACGATAAGCGACGTCATGTGGATGTCGCACATGTTTCAAATAGTTTAACCACTAATAAATCCTTGTAGATACTGATTGCCTTTCAAATAACTGTCTCCGGCGATAGCTATTCGCTATCAAAGACAAGGGGAAAACGAAAATATGCAGTTAAGTTCTTGGTGTTTACTGCAGTTTTACACAGGACTTTACATATGTGTTTATATTAAGGCGCTAAAGCGTCGGCAGGTATTTGACAGGTGCAAGCTAACTCTGTTACACCTGTACAAGGCGGCTGTGGGGTTTAGCATAATGTTTTTCATCGGACAGTGTGTGTGTTGCGGTTGACAGTCATTATGTAATGTTAAAATGAAAGACGGGATAATGTGGTATCTGGCCCTAAGATAAATCTCTCAACAGATCTATACAGCAGAACTTGTTTATACAATGTGAAAAAAATGTATTCACGACTGAATGAACCACGTTGAATGATAGTGAATGTAGAGGGAGATATACGGAATAATGCCGATTAAGCAGAGATTTTGTATTACGTTTTCACTGAATGATAAATTGGCCGGTACTGGTGCATATCATACTAGTTTCAATACACTGAAGATGGAATCTTTGTAACTATCGTCATCACCCTGGCTTGAATCAGATCTGGAATGCTTTCATCTTCTCTTATCTACAATGAGTCTACCTCTGTAGCAATTGTTATGGATAACATGAACTCTGATTTGAGTACATTTTCTCTATACTGCTTCATCATTCTCCATGTTAATTCCTGAATCCAAATCACCTAATTAGACTAGATCGCCGTTTTATAAATGATGATATTCTATCTTAGTGTAATGTAAAGCAATGTTAATCAACCTCAATCAGTAAAGGTTATTAGAGGGTTAACAAAATGTACGCATCTCCTCATCTTCCTAACCAAGTTAATTCCAAATTTAAAAAAAAAGAACTTTAACGTATATAATTTAAATAGAAAGTGAAAGTACCAAATGGAAATGACATGATACCTTACCTTTATAAGTATGTTGTATTCTTTTTGATTCTGATTTCATTTCTTCGGAGTCTGGTAAGTGCTGCATGTCGTTTTTACTGATAAGATAATCCCTGAATTCACGTATCTTTTGCCTTTTTGTTTCTATACTATGTGTAACGTTGGAGACATTTGACGGCAAGGAATCTCCTAACTGGTCCAATATGCTTTGTTTAAAGGCTTCAATCCGTAGTTGGGAAATGTCAATTTCTGCCTCAGCCTCCGACACTTCTTTTGAAGCTGACAATGCAGGCTTGCTCTGAACAATAGTTAAGTGTAATATTACTAGCAGGACCGTTAAAACCACGGTTCTACTTAATTCATATACTATCATAGCGTGTCACAACAAAACTCTGTAAGTATCTTTCTCCGTACGCTGAGTTGGGATGTCTTCGGTAATCTGTTGCAGTTCAGGATAATTACCACTTTGTATAGTTGTCTTCTGTTCATAATAAATAGCTTATGAAAAGCCAAAAAAGTAGATCGCAAACTCTGAATTATCACTCCTCTGTATGTGTAGTATTACAGTGCTGAGTGAACTTCAATGATTATATATATAAGGGGGTGTGTACGTTTGAACTGTCACGGTATCAGATGCCGGTTAGCCCCGCCCATTAACGCTGAATGCGAACCTTCACGTCCATGTGCTTATGTTTATTTCGCACGCAACGCCATACCTAACATAGGCGGATTTGCCTTCTGTGTATTCATTGGTTGTGACGTCACTCATTCACAAAAAGTCGCCGGCGAAGCAACACGTGGAATGTGGTCTAGCTATCTATAGCTATACAGTGCTTTAGATAGGTGGCAGTTGTTGTGACAGGACTTGACGAATGCACACACACACACACCTATCAAGGTAACACTACGGGACATACAGCCACAGATTACAACTGAAGACATTTAATCCATGGTGGAAATTAAAAACAATATCTTGATTACGAGCTGTAAAGAAATGCTAAGCTAATATGTAACTATCTTTAGATAAAACCATCCGATCGACTATTGAGATAGCTTTCCTTACACAAAACAATCGTAACAACCATTAGGCATGTGACAGTTAGCACTTCAATGTGAGTTGTTTAAGACTCCAGAGTGAAGTTTGCCTATAACAACAGAAAATACTTTGAATGCATGTTTAGTTCACAGCTGATTATGTTCGATAATCATAACTATTGTTAACATCACCCAATGTACAAGCTACAACAATTAGAAATCACAAGTCAGTATATGTTTACAGACCCGTACTTCAGATAATGATAATTGTGTCGATCTGAATGCAACACCTAAAAATAACACATTATTATTTAGTGATATTTTTACCATAGATATGTTATAAAAGTTAATATTGGAGGATCCATATAATGACCCAGTGGTCCTTAATACTGACACATTGACCGTTCCTACATCACATCATGTCATACGTCACAAGAGGTCATCTGCTTGGTGTTAGTTAAGGATGGGTAACCAGGGGTAAATCTTTCTCATAATTATAAAAAGAAGCGGAGATCCTATAGACCCAGCACATATCGCTCGGCGATCACCCAGTGTTTATTTAGGTGTCTAGTTATTGTCTGAGGGTAAACACGTTAACTCGGCAGTGTGTGAACTATTGGACCTTTTAACGTTTAACTATAGTTATATCAAATATGAGATCAACATCTTTATGAATAAAAAAATGTACGTGTAGCGATGCAGTGGCTCTAGCCATTTCCGTCGTTGATCATGGAAACGGTTAAACACTTCATTTTCGCAAAGTGCAAATGTTCGCGTGATTCTGTGAAATAGCTCGAACTCAAATTCAAATATTTCGAGAATAGTTGTTAAAGTTATTCCGTACATGAATTTGAATTTTACAGGGTTACACAGTTAGCTCCCTTGCGGGTAGGTATCTATTATGACGACATTATTTTGTGAGCATAATTCACGTCGTTTTCTCCGAAACGTATGACGTAACGCTCGCAAATATATGATATCACAATCAATACCTACCCACTAGTGCAGATAACTCTGTAATATACAAACGCAGAATACGCGAAAGTGCTTTACGGTATCCAAATCTGCATGAGTTCCAATATAACAACTCCCACAACTTAATACAAGTACAGTCTCTGTAATGCAACCGTGTTAATTGTCAATGATATAGTGAGACAAAGTATTGATTTATCTCACCACATATGGGCACGTCGTAAGATCATCAACAAGATCAAACACGTGTTTCAAAATAGTTTTTTTTTTACTTCAAGTTTGAATTGTTTTTACGTAAAATATATGGTTTCATAAACGGCTAGCCCAATCGTCCTCTTACAAACTAGATCATCAGAAATTCCATAGCTCTGCATCATTATATTTATTACATAATTGACCCGTTCAACAATGCCATACGGCTATGTCATGAATATCATAACACACGTGAAATAACACTTATGTGACGTCACAGATAATAACGACATCATGATCAAAATATGACGTCGCACGTTTGTCTCGATGGACAGAAAATCCGAGCCTGACTTCGCTACTCTTAAATAGAAGCGAAATTGTCTATAGTTCCATAGATACTAGTTATGTGATAGATAGAATCTTACACTCATGGCTACGTAATATCAAATGTACACTATAAAACTCGTTAGATAATTTGAAATATCACTCGCCTAGAGGTTCGTACATGTACCATATCAAGTTAATGAACTTTGTTTTATAATTTTCATATTAAATAGCCACTTACGTAAGATCCTCTATGTATGTCACTAGGAGAAGTATCAGTTAGTCAACTGTGCTTGGAAGCAAAAGTACCTCGGTTACAGAAAACAAACCAGCGTCAATTATGAAATACGACTGCACTGTGGATCGACAATGGCTAAGGACAAACTGCAGCACTGAGACATTCACCTAGCTACTCCCTGTTCACGTTACGGTAAGTTATAGAACGAACAGTGCACCATCTTCACTGGTTGCTGTCACATCATAATTCCACCAGGTCAAAGTTAAGCCTTGCCGTTTATATTGCAACTATTGAGAAATTCCGTCTTCTACATATAATGTTTGTCTGAAAAATCTAGTGTGTCTGGTCAATTGTGAATTTATATAAATATATTCCGTGTCTCTCAGATGGTTAAAAGTATTGTGTCTAATAGAAAACAAAGAGAAGATAAGCTGGACATATCAGACAGTACAAATTAGACAACAACAAACTTCCGGATCACTGATATCTTCGCAGCAATATTTTATTTAATATTCGCTGTTGTTTTATTCCCTGGTATTCCATAACAGTTCAAATTTAGGTGTTTCTCTCGAGGCCTAACATAACCCAATCGTTCTTTCTTATAGTTCTTTTCATATTTATTCTTGATTGATAATTGGTATGTAATAAATTTCAAATAAATGAATTTAGATTTTGTCACTTAAGGCTCACTTAAGTAATGTATCTAAAAGAAGACGAATCTGTGTTACTATTACTATAGGGAAAGATAAAGTACTGAACTTATCCTTGGTAACATACCCATATCACTTTGCTTGATACACTCGCCAATTGTACATTTATATTTACAATTGATTACTGACGTTATAGTTGAAAAACGATAACATCGCTACAGCGTTTTATGAAGCATGTGATTAGGTTTAATCTATTTTTATATTTTACGGAACTGAATATAATGTAAGCCATAGTATGTGCGCCTTGGGTATAAAGCGATAAAAAAGTGCTGCATTATATATGGTGTGTTGTATTGTCTAAAACTGTGACCTTTTAACCTATGTTTAATTGTCGAACATCTGACGTCATTGACAGTGCCTTTAAATAAAGCTGTTGACAAGAAGACATGTTCCATATATCATATTATCATATTACGAAAAAAAATATATCATAATTAATAAAGCTAAAACTTATAAAGTAGCTTAAAGTACAGTCACGAGCGCGAGATATGAATGCATTTTAATCAATTTATCAAATAAGTCCTGTTGCATCGTTAAGGATAATTTATGAGTTCCTATCCTTTAGAAAAAATCTCGGGTATTAGGTGTATCCTCTGCTACCAAATACTTATAACTAGTATATTTCTTCAAATATCCACATATTCTTATCTATTTTTACCATATCTAAAAAACTTTAATTGGTTCCTTTTTAATATGGCAAAAAGCATAGAGAATTTGTTATGATTTGGATATGATATAAATTTCTTCTCCTTCAATGTTGATTAAACTGTGGACATAATAGTGTACTTTACCTTGATATATATTTGATCTTATAACCACAGATAATTATTTGCGGTTAGCTTACAAATATGTTTACCAACGATAATTTAAATTTCAACGCGTTTCAATTAAAAGTTCTTCATAATATCAATGCCGCGTATAAATGCGTTTAATTCGTGTCTTTAAGAATAATATCCATCAAATGCTATTAAGATGTTTTTTGATGTTGAAAATGATGATTAAGTTGATAAAACTGTACACAGATCGGACTCGATATACTACGCATTACTATTGATTGATTTCCTATCAATCAATTACCTTTCTGTTCATTTGATCGGTACAATTGGCGACAAGCGTAACAGGCATTCCAATAACTTACAATGCATGACCTGTTACGTATACCATACATTTATTTCAAGCCCTGTCAAATTTAGTTAAGGACTTAAAGTTCTATATTTTCCTTTGAATATTGAATGCATTTTTACATGTCAAAATACTCATTCTGTGTTCATTTACTTCCTTTCTACTTTTTCTAGATAAATCACAGAACGATTTTTCTGGATAACGTCAGGGATTTCGTCTGAGAAGAGACAAAACTGTGACTATGATCTTGCGCTGTTGATTAACTGATCATGTGTATATGCAAACAATTATTTTAATTAGTATTCGGTTGCTGGTCACGTATGTAGTGAGTTCCCATACAGGGATATAAACACTCTGAGACGGACATGAGATTGATATAACATCCATCTACTCGCCAGTTTCAGAATGCGCCGTTGATTCTGATTTATAATTTATGTGAAACAAATGATTCAAATTAGAATCACATTAATTTCATAATAAATCATCAAGTTTGAAATATGTCTTTATGAAGATAGCATCTGTGGAACTTATAAATACTGTGGAATAATAGACAAATACTAAATAAATCAATTGAAGACCAGATAAGAACACTATTTATGTGCTGTAGATATATACAACCAGAATGACAATAGTTGTATAAGAATATCTTAGACAACCTAACACGTGGAGATAAGCATGAAGCACCATGTTAATAAGGAATGGATTTAATCACTGATGGCGTCAACTGTTTGCATGCATGGATTTAAATATTAACACGATTAAATGACCTGATATTTATCCATTTATGGCTGGCTTCATTACACTAATTAATGACAAATTAAAGCAATAACACTACCTCTCTTAAATTATCCTTAAAAATAAATAAAAATAGACACAGAACGATTGATATGTGAATAACATCGTGTTTTTGTTTTTAGTATATAAAAAACCACTAGAGACGTAATTCTTAAAAAGAAAAATATCAAAATATAATTACCTTTACTCTCCTCACAGAATTCCTGTGGTCTTTTCTCCTACAGTGTTGATTTTAGATATACAGTATTTCATTTCAAAATGATTTCAAAGCATTGCAATTGCCACTTTTAACCTGTAGGTCGGGAGTTATCATCCCCCGTAAATACATTACCACATGACCGGACACATAATACATGACATATATAATTTGCCTTGATAGTAATAGGAATAAGACTTCAATTAACAGACTAACAGGGAAAACTGAATTCAAATGGCTTATTCTGGTTTAAGTTTTGTTTGGATATACCAAAAAAGCTTTTTAACTGATATTAAGCATCTGAAGCCAACTATTACTCAGAAATTAAGGATAGTTCATCCAGTCGTAGTTCCCAGATATTGAAAACTCTTCGAGAGGTTCTTATTAATCTATATTCAAAAAACATTTTGGACTTGAAAATTATTCAATACGGTTAAACGAAAAAGACAGAAAACTATGTGCAAATTTAGAATATCAAATATTAAATTTCCAGTTGAAATCGGAAGATGGATAGGAGTTCAACGAGACAATAGAATATGTCATTCATGCATTACCGGTATTGGTGTAAGATTATAATGTAAGTCAGCTACGTGGGGATTACATTCCTGCTTACTACACAAGACATCCTAATCACATTAAAATGAAAGGCATTTTCTCCATTTTTCAAAATAAAAAAAATGTACGCAAATTTATGCTTATTTGTTCAGAAATTATGCAATTTGTTATAGTATTAATTACAGCTCAAAATTATCTAAAATATATGTATTTTTCTAATGTATTAATATGTACACTTATGAATTAGCCAATTATTACTATACTCAATACATGTATATTAATATCTCCTATGTTACCAATTTTAAAGGCGAAACAATTTTTTGGAAAAAAATGTTATGACACACTGAATTTTGTTTGTAAAAGTTTGAATCTTTATACAAATAATGCATTTAATTTTGCCTGTCATGTCTTAAAATTGAATTATATATGTATGTCATCTTGTTATACACAATGTGTATCTGAGTGTAAAATGAATTGAATTGTTAAGTATATATGGGGTGAGTTGTTCAGCCAGACATCATTTAACTAGCTGGGTATCATTTTACTATCCAAGCTAAAGTAAGATAGTTTTGAGCATTTTTTTCTGACCTGTGAGTAGAGCGTTAGAATTATACTTCCGTCACAGTTGTATGATCGTAAAAGGTGAATATACAAGTTTGTTTTCTTAACTGCCCAACGTCTACTTTAACACAGGCTATCACTTTTACCCCTGAATCTAGCATTCGGATTGTTAAATATTTGAAGATCCAAACCTCACCTTGGTCGGCAAAGGTGTTAGTTTCTGAAGCTACCTCGTGCTGGACTTCCAGAGAGTCGAGCAAATTGTTTGCCTCTTATCAGTATAGTGTGACCGCGAGGGGTGAGATGGTCGGTGTCTCTACAATATACATCAGTGAGATAGCACTAAGAAAATGGACAGGCACTTCAAGGTGATACAACATAGATGAATCGCAGCCTTTCAAAGCATACTCCATAGTGACACATCACACGCCACTCATCACGTACAAAGAAGGTGACCCTCAGATGGTAAGAGGGCCAAGATAAATCACCAAAAATTACGTTCGGCAGACCATTACGGATGAAATATAGTTCTCAACTACAAATACATTGGTCACAAAAATACTCATATATGTTTTATATACTATGGAGGTCAGTTTAAATGCAGTAACCATAGTAACCATTACTATAAAGACATGAAGACAAATCGTACACTTTTACACATCTGCGTACTTATGTTTAAGTTTAAAATATTTTATTTGAACAAGGTCAAAAGGAATTAGGCATAAGTTATACTTATGCTTCCTGGTTCCTTTTTCTGATGAAGGTAACAGTAAAGATCGTACTAGTCATCGAAACGTCGCATAAAAGGCCACTGGTTGTGTATCGATATCATTCCGTTAATCATTGTTAAGAAGATTAGTTAGTAAAAACCAGAAGAAAAAAAAACAAATATGTGCGGCATACGGGATGATTGTCCATATCGGTGATCTTACATATGAGATACCGTGTAGTGCATACAGGTATTGACGTTGGCGGAGAAAAGTTAATATTTTGCACAAAAAAAAAAAAAATCCAACATGTATTGAAGATTAGGTACGAAAGTTGATATGATATAATCATATATATATAGCAGTGTATTATGAACGAAAATGCAATAACTTTGTCGACGCGTCCAATAAACTCATTTTGGATTTCCGATTCCAGAACTCGTCGAAATATGAGTTATAAGGAAAATGACCTATTGTTCATCGCATATGCTCATTGTTCGTTGTAATATTATATCTGCAAGCTTGCTATAAAAAAACAATTTTCTTCTTTTAGACTTCTTATGCTACAATTCCGTGTAATATCATCAGGGGACTATGACTCAAACTTCCTCATTGCATTACCTCCTTTGTTATTGTCCTTTACGATACAATATGTCTGGATCATATAATGAATGAAAATAATCTTAGTAAATAGAATCTCATTTGCGTTTGGTATATCAAACAGCTTTTGGAATTCAAACATTTGTAAGCCATTCGTGTTATATGAAAATTGGGGTACCATGAGGAAAACCATCTACCCAAGCCATCTACTCAAGTTTAGTGCTTAGCAACTATCCTAATACATAAGCTTTGATATTATATTTTAAGATGAAGGGCATGTTACCTAAAGCACACAGTCGCCAGCCGTAGCTTAGGGGAACAGACATCGTCTAAGTTTATATTAGAAATAAATAGTAGTATGTCGCGGAGTCCTGATGTTCCAAATGGCTACCTTTTAGAGGTGTACCGGACGCTCTGTGTAGTTGTTAGCTGTTATTTGGGGGATATCGGGTGGAAGAAATGAGCATTTTCTGTAAGTGAGGCCTAAGTTTGATTTAGATTGATTCCGACATTTCTAACTTAGAAAAATCCATGTCCTAAATCAAGGTGGATGTTACAATAGAACACAACATGGTCCATAATCTTATATTGATCAATATTTGTTTTAGTCATTGTTTAAATCAAGATTTACCTCTTGTGTAGCAATTGAGTACACAGGTTCGTAGAAAGTGGTCACATAACGTGCGAAAGATCAAAGAGATTTATCAGACAGACAAATCAATTAATTATTGATTGATATGCACTTGGTGTCAGAAGTCAATCTTAATCGTAATTAACCTGTATTAACAGATAACAGGTCGTCGCTAATTGATAATTATATCGACGTATTTAATCGTTCTATTGCCGAAGATAAGCGCGATACCAATGAACAGATATCATCACTAATTTGTAATGCGCATAGTCTGTACAACAGGCCAGTGGACTTTATTTGGAAATATAAAATCACGTACGGATATCTATAAATATGAATTTGCTCTAGTTGGCACATAATTCAGTCATTCTTTAGGACAGTGTCATCAGATAAAAGAAGGAATTTCTGGCAACTACCTTTTCCGTTTTTTGAATTCAAAGTTGCGAGAATTCGATCGAACTTTAGTGCTAGAAGATTGGCGACATGGAATATTGTATTCATGTCATTTTTATAATTTATATATACATATATCATTGTTTCATATTTGCAGTAAGGCACATACGGGTTATCTCGTATAAAAAGGAGATTTCTTAATTCGGTTTCTACCGTTTAAAAAAATAATAACAATTCAAAAGCACAAAGCAGAGAAATAGTGATTCGATAGAGATAATTTTGATTTGTTAAGCTAAAGCTTTTGATGGTTTTAATAAAGATTAATAAAATTGTGCCCCAATCAATTTGATATTTGAGATTGACAGAAATAATCAAGGGCAGACAATGATGGACATTGATTTATGTATACACAAAAGACTTCACATGATTTATAACAATATAAAAAATGCCCGACATTAAAAGAAATGTCCAACTTCCATAAATCTATAACACATAAAATAGGACATTATAGGCAGTGCAATATCTAGAACGATTTAATCATATCATGCTATCTTTATGAAATGCACGTTCCGCAATATAGATAATAAACTACATGTATAAGAATCTTTTAACAATGTAACAAATATCATATCGCAATTAATTGATTTTTAGAACGGAATTTGATTATTTTATCTATGGAAACGTCTTTTTTTATCCAGAATACGACAGTATGTCGTTTTAAAGTGATAGTATATTCATTCTGTATGTCTCTTTAAAACAATAAAAGATGAAATTTTATGTATATCAATTTTCGATGTGTAACTGCGCCATAGTATCATACTCATTTGCATATATGCTAATCCACTCTAGCGGTATATATACAATATGTATGGCAATCTAGTATGGCATCACATATGAAAAGTCCATAAAAACATCGATTATATCGTAGGGCCAGTATTGCTTCTAAAATCCCATAGAGTGAGAATAGAAATAAACTGGACTGGCTCTTGATACTGGAAAACAATGACTGATAGACAGGAAATTAGAAAAGATTAAAAGAGAGAGAATAATTGCATAAAAGCGACCAGTAAACAAATTGTTATACGTTAAGTGCATCGGAAACTGTTTGGAGAATATTTCGAGTAGATATCATTGTAACCGTTATTATTTTGTTTTATTTTATTTTATTTTATTTTTATTTTTACTCTCCGCAATAGCACTCCAGGGTTAAAACATAACTAGAAAAAGGGTTGGAATGTATTTATGTAAATGGATTCAAAACTGTGATGCGTCAAATGTAGCCGAAACTGGAATACTATTTGGAACACCAGAAAAATAATAGCATTATTAAAATTTGTAGCTTACGACTAAAACTACATAAATAGTATAAAGGCTGTCTGTATTGCATGATTGTAAGAGGCGAATAAATTCAGAAATTCATATTTTCTCTTTTCCCTAACGTATTTCTTGACACCGCCTCACTGTTGACCTTCTGTTGTTTCTAAGAAAGGCTCTGAGTCTGTCCGTTGGCCGGGGTCTACCAAAGTGGAAGTTTTTATTTAGCGCTCAGCACTAGCTTGCCTGTTGTTAGTATAGTGTGGTCGGATGCAGTGGGCTCTTTGGTGTCTTCAGAGACGTTTTGCATTGAGAAAATACTGTAAAAGTGTGCAACTATTCGAAAAAGACATAACACAAATATACCGAAGCCTCCATACATTCACAAACGGAATGAATTGTATATATGACAGGCCATCCTTTAAAGCTGTTATTAGGATATCACTCCACCAATAGTTTTTAAACGTGAAATAAATTACATAAGGCGCAAATTACACTACACATTAGTATCATGTCTTTGACAGGGGAAATTTGAAAGCAGACATAGCAGATGAGGTAACTTATTGCATACGAGACAATACACATATTTTAAATAGCGATAGAGGGCTAACTGATTCTCAGGCAAACGAAGGGAAATCAACAATCAGTTTGTAAAATTTCGTTAGAGATTTTACAAACTGACTGTTGATTTCCATTCGTTTTGCATTTACAAAATTTCAAAATCATCAACTTTGGCAAAATGAATCGATATCGTTACGGGAACCTGGTTATCTGCTACGGTAAACCAACAGTTTACTGATTATTTATACAGGATCCAATGATGATATTAGGCGTTATCAAATCTAAAATAATACATATTTGTGCTGTTCTAAGTAACCGTTAGTTATAGTTTTCACTCATATCTACAGGTGTAATACTGGCTGGTCTAGTGCAATATATGAATGTCACCTATGGCTATCCATGCAGAACAGCCTCGTTACGTCACGACGTCAACAAAATTTCACAATATTCTCGGTAAAATTCTAACATTGTTTTCAGAAACATGGCTGTTTTACTATTATAGATTCTACCAACAGTATTTGGGTTGAAAATATACCAAATTTTTTATGAATGGAGAATTGACTTGCAGTTGCGGTTTTCTTCAAACTAATTAAAAAATGTCGTGATATCGTTGCTGTGAAATTACAATAAAACGTCGAAGAATAAGAGAAAAATACTCTGTCATATGTGGATATGAAGGATAGGAATTGTAAAACCCTCGGCAAGCCTTGGGTTTTACAACATTTTATGACCCTCGGATAGAATATCCCTATCCTTCATATCTATGTATGAAAGACACTTACATTTTTGTATATTCTATCATACTTACATGTGTAGGACTGGTGTACCTCATGCAATACAAACACGTGCCATAGTCTTAGAAATTCTGGAACATTACAAAAAAATTTGTATATTTCATCACTTTCTATGGCTTTGGCTTTCTCACAAGGATACAACATGGATCATTCACTAAAGATAGTACCCGTTGTCGAAAGAGAAAAAGTGTGTATTGTTTGCTGTATTGTTTCCTGTCTTTATCTAGGATTTTTGGAATGATTTAAAATCAGTATTGTTTAACATTGTTGAAGAATCTTTAACATATCTAGCAGTGCAAATAAGATATTATTTCTTCCCACTGACCCACAAAATTATTATGAGTACACTAAATCCTATCGTAGAATATCACACTGAATCAATGCATATAAACTTACATTCCCTGTTAACACTTTCAATTAACCATCATTTAATTGGCGGCAAATATTCATGGGAGACTTTTAAAAAGTTCGTCTCACATTGGAAAGAACTAAAATGCAACGAGACGAAACCTCGTAGACAGTCTCATATCGACTAAGAGACTTACAATGTATGTAACATTCTCGTAAGTCTTTCGGTATGGAGTTATTAATTTATGAATCTGTTAATTTCAGATACTTATATAATTGATTGCATTAACCCGCGAGGAGATGTTATCAGCGCTGTCAGAATTTGGCATTTATATGCATACAGACTATACTCCGCGCCATTTACACTTTCACTGCATCGTCCTGGTTAAGGCCAAATATAAAGTATTATTTGTGTTTCGTGCCCATGCATATCCAACGTGTTTATGATAAATAATTATTCGCTCTTATGAGTCATCATCTGTCTATTCATTTTGCCTTTTTCATAGTAAAACGTTACAATATTTTCTGACATTTATTATTTAACTTTAATTTCATTACATAAGGAAAGGAATCAGTGTCCTTTATATAATTAATTTACCATTGCTTGATAGTAATACTTCTGCACCCCACACCTACGGTAATTTAATGTCCGCGATCAATTTGATATTAAAAGCGTTCAAAACAGACGCTGACTGCTGATGGAGATAGCAGGAACAGAGAAATTTGAAACATAGTTGTTGATAAGACGAAATGGAATGGTTTGCAGTACATATCATAACATGATATCAATGAACAATGTTCCTTTCTTGCGCAATCATGAGAGACAGAAATCAAAATTAAACTTGCATATGCATTTGATGTTTAATAGTTTGGTGCTCTTCCTCGTTCAAATAGGTAAAGTTCGGAAAAAGCATAAGAATATATGAATATGATCTAATGAAGGAGATAATTTTCATTCCCTGATATTCGTTATACTTTGATGACAGTTGACTAATGATTAATTGTCAGGAATGATATCTCAAAAGAAATCGCGAAGAGACACATCATTAATGCATATCACGAGATCAAATGAAAGAATTAATAAAAAAAAAAGTAAAAAATGGAGCTGCATATGTTTCGTTCTTCCTGGAAAGATGCTAATATTTTGTACATATATATATATACGTTCAAGACATTAACCCGACTGATACAAATATTGAAATCCTATACAGAATCCCAATATTTGGAAAAACACTGATTTGTTTATCCATCTCCATGGGATTGATACTATACAGCGACCGTTCTTCTAATCATTATCATATAGCCTTTATTGTGATATACATATATATAATGTAGCTCTTCCTTCTTAACTAAAACTTCGCCTTTTGATAACATTTGATCATCTACCACATATTTATGGAGATTCTATACGTCTGGTTGTATCACAAGTTCTTTGATGTAATAATTATCGAGATTCGAGCTTGGAGTTATCTTGTTATCCAATTTGTCATTTCTTATTATTATAATTATTGAAGTTTAAACCTGTTTGAGAGAAAAGATAAGGAAAATAATCATTTACTAATTGTTGATGTGTTCAATATCTGATAAAATTATATACTTTCCAATCAAAAAAAGTGAACGTGTACATTACTTATATCAATACATTTCCACTTGAAAACGCTATTAACTTTGAAATTAAAAATGTGACAAAAACTGAGAAACGAAAATACCATGGCCTTTCCTAATGTTCAAATGGCGAATTGAAATATTTGCTCATGTGGCACTCAAGATGCAATCACGGTCTGTGGGCGATAAGTTCAGGCCTACCTAATTACCCTGGCGATACGTGTTAGGTGTCACACTACAAGGCAACGAGTCTATCATCGGGTCACTGGTTCAATGTCACATCACAAAGGTCATCAAGACCAAAAGCCATGAATTGTCATATTATAGATTGGGAAGAAAAGGCAATTTTAAAATTTTTTCGCCTTTAACGATAATGCATTTGGCAAAAACGTTGTTTTTTCAACAACTGTTTAAAGTTTTATACAAACTGGTCAACAATCTCTCGTTTTGAGCTGAGCGAACATTGTGTTTATATGTCCATAGGACTGTTTCCGAATACAGGTTATTATGGCGTTACGAGTAGATAAATGTGAATTAGACCCTTACACATTTTAGTAAACCAAACGACTTAGACAAATATACAACCACTGAACTGATATATCATCTCTGTTAGCTAACCACGTATGGATACATAGACGGTCTTACCAGATAAGATAATAGTGACCTTGAAATTCAATTTAATCTATCGGTAATTGATGATGTGGTGTCTTTAAAAACCTCTTTTAAGGATATACTCGACAATATCAGACAACATCGATTGCATATACCATTTGAAGTTGAAATCAATGGCCCGACATACCTATGTAAGCTGATCATCTTCATTTATACTAGCAACCACTTACAGCTAACAACTAGCCAATATTACACCAACAGTGGTTTCAATATATTCGATTGTTAATTTTTCGTTTCTGGACAGCAATATTCCTGCATTCCCGACCAATAGTATTTACATAAACCAGATAGTTCGATATTTTGCTTTCCATTTTCAAGTCTTTCGTAGTAGACTAATAGATCGTGATATAAACTACACATGGATACGCAGGTTAATAAAGGTAGTCGAATTCGGTAACCATTCTCTTATCACGAAAAAATAGGACTTTAGAGTATGATCACGAACTTGTGCAATACTTGTCCCATCGCTTTCTCCAAAGGGTACATTATTTGGTTTTTGTCCATCTGTCTGTCCGTCCGTCCGTCGAGCATGCGTCCTGCTATGTTGCTTTTGTTACCGTTCTCTAAAACTGTAAATGTTGACCGATTTCAACGAAATTCGGTCAATAGATGCATCATGGGATCCTTAAGTCAAACATAACTTACTAGCGTCATCATTGCAAACTTACACAACCTTGAAATCTGATTGGCCCACTTGTTTTCGTTTCAAAAAATGTTGAACAATTTCAACGAAATATGGTCAGTGAGTGTGTAATGAGATACTGGAGGCCTAGTTTGCAAGCTTACCGACGTCATTCTTGCATAATACGCTTGATAATTAAAACTAGTCTACTGTGACTGGCCATTTAAATTCTGCACTCTAAAACCTATGAATGTTGACCTTTTTTGATGGAATTGGGCCAGTGGATGTGAATTATTAGAGAATATATGAGTCTGAACTTCAAATTTATGAAAACTTTTGCAGATATCGACGACGTTTGCATGCAGCGGATAAAAAGTGTCGAAGGGGATAATTTGTGTAAACTGAAAACCTCCCAATGTTGGACATTGCTTTGAAGGTTTGCCCAAATGCCCCAACCTTGACAGTATGTTCTGAGGATTACGATATCTTTGTGTGGAAGGCAGAGAATGGCTACTCTCACAGCTAAGCTTACCGTACTTACGACTATTCTTACGGCTAGTCTTACTAATCTGTGAATTATATCGAATAACATCCTATTTTACCCTATAGTATTCTCCATAAAAACGCATTTTGTGCTTTACGTATGATAATTAGCATTTTCTCTAATAAACTATTTGGAAATATATCATATCAATTCGTGTACCTAAAATAACATATGTTCAAATTCGACAATATTTTGTCCACACAGTTAGAGTTACTTCTTTGCTCTATATACAAAATATGCATATATTGACAAACAGAGTGTTCTAGCATTTTCTTGGTGCTTGGTGAGTTAACCATTTCTGAGACTGATTTGTTAAAAATACAATGTAGTTAATGTAATGCCACTTCACACACTATCGACAATGTTTAAAAATGTGCACGTATATTTTTTGATATTCAAGAAAATATTTGCTTTGTAGAAAGAAAATTGCAAAATTATGAACATATGCATTGATTGGCGTGGCACATACTAGGTATCTTTTGATATCGTTGCTATTGAGTTTTTAGGTGTTATACCAAATGAACGAAATACTTCGGTAACTGTTTACATCATCAGATGTGCTATATACAGAACGATTTTGTTCCCCTTTTTAGGGGCCGTAGTGGCCGAGTGGATAAGCCTTCCACCTTTGGGTCGGACGTTCGAATCCCATGTGAGACAGTAGCTGGACGATGTATTTATCCGGGTACTCCGGTTTTTCTCCACCATCAAACCAAGTTTTAAACAGCATGGAACTTTGATCATTAAACTGGTTATCAATCTATAAAAAAAATCGTATGTTTAACCCTGGCCTGGTGCGTGTAGCTCTAAACAGGGAAGTACGCTTAGTGACCCATATAATCCCCTCCTTATAGAAATATGGAATGCTATATAACTTCCGGGGACGTGACGGAAGCTATATCAGAATAAAGCACATCAGCTGGGTCGTATGTGATTTATATAGTTCTCAAGAGGTTCACGGAAGGCGGTACTACCATGACAATGGCTTTACACATAAGTATCTTAAGTACATACAATGGAAATCACTATACGATGTATTAAGAATTACTGAAATATCGCCAGGGGCTGTTACCTAACCCTCTATTGAAAATTAAGGAACGCCCGATCAGTTGTACGTGCAATTTCATCAGTGCAGGCAGCATGTCGAAATGGTATGATTGTTTTTATGAACTTTTGCCTTGGGTAATATCCGTCATAAGTAAAATATATCGAATTCCAATGTAAGGATGGGAATGAGTTTCATAGTACAATATAATTCAATGGTAAATGATTTATGAATGACGTTACCAATACTACTCTGTCACGTTCACTACACACTATCTTAATGAAGCGTATACGTTCACTATCAGGTGTTAAGACCATGTGATCACAATAGAAGTACTCTTGTTTTTGTCTAAATGTATTCTATGTTCGATGAAATGACCAATGTTGTACAATTAAACTAATACCAAAGTAGAACTATGTAATTGTATTAAAAAGTTAGAAATGAAATAAAGATAACATGAAAACGTAGATTCGTGAAAAAGGCAACAGAGGCGTTCCAGAAGAATTAGCGCTTTTTATTACCTTTTTTGTAACTGTTTATTTTTCAAGGCATTTTATACTTAGTGTAAAACCATATTAAGGCAAGCATTCATCTTATCTTTATTATAATCATCAAGATTATAATCATCATTATCATCATCATCATCATCATTATCATCATCATTATCAACATCTTATCATTATCATCATCATTATCAACATCTTATCATTATCATCATCATTATCAACATCTTATCATTATCATCATCATTATCAACATCTTATCATTATCATCATCATTATCATCCTCATCAACATCTTATTATCATGATTATGATCATCATTATCAACATCTGATCATTTTTGAGCGGTTTTTTTTCGATATGATCGACACCAAACGCCATTCAAAATCAGTCGCCCACTGCAATGGAAATGAGTAGCAGTACGGAACACGCCATACCTGTCCTGATATTATAAAAGGAAATGGCTAATCACCCGATGGGATCATGATATCAACCATTTGATTTGATGTAATTTTCCATAGTCTTTGCGTTATTTCAGAAGTTAATTGATTTCCATATGATGTTGATATTTGGTATACCTTTCAATCGTCCTTGATTATAAGTCTTTTATTGCTAATCTATCCATTTGCATCTTGATTCGTTTGTCGCAATGACGCATTAACTCATCTAAAAACGAAGTTAACCACATTTGTTACATTTTTAGAGTCAACTATAATGTTCTATAGTGAAAATATACATGTATGTGGGATTTTAACCCATGTCAAATTATCAGATTTAATATTTTCACTAAATATCAGTTTTGATATTTCCACTCAATATTAGTTTTGATATTTCACTCAGTGTTGACCACTCGGTACACACCATTTACTGTAAAATATAGAAAATACTTTTTTGAAATATTGCATGCGTCTTTCAAATTATTTCTTAAGTTTCACACTAAATCAGGAAGCGAGAAATAATTAAACGAGGGGTATCGTGGCAGATTAAAGTAAATGTAGAGTGGGCCATTGATAAAACAGATGTGTGCGTCCAAGTCCAATCTGTCCAGATTGCGAGTTTTCCGGACTGTCATATTTTGTTTATCTAGTCAATAATCAAATGTGTTGTTCGATATTTCCGCAGTATGTATGAGGGTTCCTGAGTACCGGATTATTAAGGATCCTCTGTACTGTAGTACCAGTAGACCTAGTCGATATCTAGGACAGTATGTATGAGGTTTCCTGAGTACCGGATTTTAGGGATCCTCTATACTACATGTAGTACCAGTAGACCTAGTCGAGACCTAGGACAGTATGAATGAGGTTTCCTGAGTACCGGATTATCACGGGACCTCTATACTACATGTAGTACCAGTAGACCTAGTCGAGACCTAGGACAGTATGAATGAGGTTTCCTGAGTACCGGATTATCACGGGACCTCTATACTACATGTAGTACCAGTAGACCTAGTCGATACCTAGGACAGTATGTATGAGGTTTCCTGAGTACCGGGTTAATAAGGATCTTCTATACTACATGAAGTACCAGTAGACCTAGTCGAGACCTAGGACAGTATGTATCACAGGGACCTGGCACGAACATTTTTAACCAATAGTATACATATATATATTATAGTATCAAGGGTATTATTTCTCTTTAATGTAAGATATCCGTCGATGTTGTATAGAACCCATTTATTAAAATAATCACGGCTTTAAAAAAAATAGGTATGTTTTTCTCGACCGCCGAGTTCATACCCTTGATACTATAATATATATATATGTATACTGTTAGTTTAAAAAAATCGTGCCAGGTCCCTGTGGTATGTATGAGGTTTTTCTGAGTACTGGATTTTAGGGATCCTCTATACTACATGTAGTACCAGTAGACCTAGTCGAGATCTAGGACAGTATTGTAACGGATGTTCATTTGAGATCAGCTGATTGACGATCAGCTGATGTGTGTTTATACTACTGAACTGTACCCCTGGTGTGTTTACATGGAATAAACGTGTAATAACGGCTGAACTATAAATGATTTGTAGTATATGTCGAATGACAATGCTTTTATCTAACTGACCATGCTATTAGATGGTAAATATATACATTGTATGATATCAGATCGTATGTGAAATTGTTTGTTGGGAAGTAACGTGTCACTGGCTACGATAACCGCCATATTGGATCGTGACTAAGCAGGCGGTCAGAATTTGAATTCACTATTTTGTCTATGTAAGCTTCATGATCAATCTAATGATTTAATTCAGTGATCATTAAGACAATAACAATACTAGGCCTATTCATCAAAATGTATGTGTTTAATACGTACTTGTGGCGTACAACGGTCGATTTCAAGACATATTCGGTCCAAGCAGTTGTACTGCTTTCACGGTGAAACTGTTGACGCTGACGTTCCGGCTGGTTTTTGTGTACATTTTTAAATACGGCTCGGAAACGGAATCAGATACTTGTAACTATATTTTGTATATTTACAAAACATTTTTCAGTCGATAAACAGTTGGTTTACGCTATGTATAACATTTTCTTTGTGCTTTCATTTTTGGCACTCTATTGTGACGTCGGCAATGTACGACTGTTAATGTTGTAAACAGTCTGGAGGGCCTCCACTTTGCCTCCACATTACCTCCACTTTTTCCATATAAAGAAATGTGGACGCCCGGAGGGTATATAAGGCGGAGCGTCAACCGTGATTTTTAACGTCTCCTCCCGGCATCGAATACGTATTCTTGCGCCATTTTGGTTCTCATCATGACACATTAGTAGCTAGGCCTACAGGAGTTATCCTTCTTATATCGATTATAGGAAAGTTGGCATAACTTATAATACAAATAGTCTGTTGTCAATAGGGATTATTATAAGATATTTAGAGATGAATCTTGTAATAGAGGGATTGATGACTTGATCAATTTCCATAAATAATTTGCACTAAGGATAATACAAGAGTCTAGTGTACTCTTGTATCTCTATTACAAGATATAATTAATCTTGTAATAGTGAAATTGATTATTACTCTATCAATTTCTATAAATTATTCTTAAATTCTATAAGTTGTACTTAGGATAATACAAGAGTATAGTGTACTCTTGTATTTCTATTACAAGATACAGTTAATCTTGTAATAATGAAATTGATTATTACTTGACCAATTTCTACAAATTATTCTTAAATTCTATAATATTTGTATAGGATAATACAAGAGCCTATCGTTCTCTTGTATTTCTATTACCAGATATAGTTAATCTTGTAATAGTGAAATTGATTACTTGATCAATTTCTATAAATAGTTGTGTTTATTACAAACACAGTGGTTTAAAAACCCTGAGTATTTCTATTACAAGATATTTGGATTGTAAATCTTGTAAAAGGGAAATTGATGCATTTGTCAATTTTGATAAATAATTGTAGATAATTACATGTGTTAATACAAGAGACTAGAGTTCTCTTGTATATCTATTACAAGATATTTGGGTTGAGATCTTGTAATAGAGAAATTGATGCATGGTGATCAATTTCTATAAACTACTAACTAAATATACAGAGTTAATATTATCTTTATTCTGTTGTCGCGATTGTTGCTATTGCATCTTAGTTATCACTTTGTTGTTTCTTTATAAAAAGACAAGTCATATATTGTATGAGGGAGTTAAACTATCAATTTAGATAATTGTACAATTGTACTCACTACCATTTATAACTTCTATATTCTGGCACAATCTCTAATTGTACAGTAATTAGAGTGATAGAGAGTGTGATTACACATTGTGACTCTGTATCTGCAGAACCAGAATTATATGTATGAACTTGTATTGAGGCGTTGAGTTATTCTTTCGAATAATTGGCTAAACAGATGATCTGTGATCACAACCCAGTATAATAGACTTGAGTGAGGAACCCTCAAGTAGAGACGAGGACAAAATTCGTTTCAGTATGTATGAGGTTTTCTGAGTACCGGGTTAATAAGGATCCTCTATACTACATGTAGTACAAGTAGACCTAGTCGAGACCTAGGACAGTATGTATGAGGTTTCCTGAGTACCGGGTTATTAAGAATCCTCTGTACTGTAGTACCAGTAGACCTAGTCGAGACCTAGGACAGTATGTATGAGGTTTCCTGAGTACCGGATTATCACGGGACCTCTATACTAAATATAGTACCAGTAGACCTAGTCGAGACATAGGACAGTATGTATGAGGTTCCTAAGTACCGGATTATTAAGGATCCTCTATACTACATGTAGTACCAGTAGACCTAGTCGAGACATAGGACAGTATGTATGAGGTTTCCTGTGTACCGCATTATTAAGGATCCTCAATACTACATGTAGTACCAGTAGACCTAGTCGAGACCTAGGACAGTATGTATGAGGTTTCCTGAGTACCGGGTTATTAAGAATCCTCTGTACTGTAGTACCAGTAGACCTAGTCGAGACCTAGGACAGTATGTATGAGGTTTCCTGAGTACCGGATTATTAAGGATCCTCTATACTATATGTAGTACCAGTAGACCTAGTCGAGACATAGGACAGTATGTATGAGGTTCCTAAGTACCGGATTATTAAGGATCCTCTATACTACATGTAGTACCAGTAGACCTAGTCGAGACATAGGACAGTATGTATGAGGTTTCCTGTGTACCGCATTATTAAGGATCCTCAATACTACATGTAGTACCAGTAGACCTAGTCGAGACCTAGGACAGTATGTATGAGGTTTCCTGTGTACCGCATTATTAAGGATCCTCTATACTACATGTAGTACCAGTAGACCTAGTCGAGACATAGGACAGTATGTATGAGGTTTCCTAAGTGCCGCATTATTAAGGATCCTCAATACTACATGTAGTACCAGTAGACCTAGTCGAGACCTAGGACAGTATGTATAAGGTTTCCTAAGTGCCGCATTATTTAAAGATCCTCAATACTACATGTAGTACCAGTAGACCTAGTCGAGACATAGGACAGTATGTATGAGGTTTCCTAAGTGCCGCATTATTAAGGATCCTCAATACTACATGTAGTACCAGTAGACCTAGTCGAGACCTAGGACAGTATGTATAAGGTTTCCTAAGTGCCGCATTATTTAAAGATCCTCAATACTACATGTAGTACCAGTAGACCTAGTCGAGACCTAGGACAGTATGCATGAGGTTTCCTAAGTACCGCATTATTAAGGATCCTCTATACTACATGCTGTACCAGTAGACCTAGTCGAGACCTAGGACAGTATGTATGAGGTTTCCTGAGTACCGGGTTAATAAGGATCCTCTATACTACATGTAGTACCAGTAGACCTATTCGAGACCTAGGACAGTATGTATGAGGTTTCCTAAGTACCGGGTTAATAAGGATCCTCTATACTACATGTAGTACCAGTAGACCTATTCGAGACCTAGGACAGTATGTATGAGGTTTCCAGAGTACCGGATAATTAAGGATCCTCTATACTACATGTTGTACCAGTAGACCTAGTCGAGACCTAGGACAGTATGTATGAGGTTTCCTGTGTACCGGGTTAATAAGGATCCTCAATACTACATGTAGTACCAGTAGACCTAGTCGAGACCTAGGACAGTATGTATGAGGTTTCCTAAGTACCGGGTTAATAAGGATCCTCTATACTACATGTAGTACCAGTAGACCTATTCGAGACCTAGGACAGTATGTATGAGGTTTCCTAAGTACCGGGTTAATAAGGATCCTCTATACTACATGTAGTACCAGTAGACCTATTCGAGACCTAGGACAGTATGTATGAGGTTTCCAGAGTACCGGATAATTAAGGATCCTCTATACTACATGTTGTACCAGTAGACCTAGTCGAGACCTAGGACAGTATGTATGAGGTTTCCTGTGTACCGGGTTAATAAGGATCCTCAATACTACATGTAGTACCAGTAGACCTAGTCGAGACCTAGGACAGTATGTATGAGGTTTCCTGAGTACCGGGTTAATAAGGATCCTCTATACTACATGTAGTACCAGTAGACCTATTCGAGACCTAGGACAGTATGTATGAGGTTTCCTAAGTACCGGGTTAATAAGGATCCTCTATACTACATGTAGTACCAGTAGACCTAGTCGAGACCTAGGACAGTATGTATGAGGTTTCCTGTGTACCGGGTTAATAAGGATCCTCAATACTACATGTAGTACCAGTAGACCTAGTCGAGACCTAGGACAGTATGTATGAGGTTTCCTAAGTACCGGGTTAATAAGGATCCTCAATACTACATGTAGTACCAGTAGACCTAGTCGAGACCTAGGACAGTATGTATGAGGTTTCCTAAGTACCGGGTTAATAAGGATCCTCTATACTACATGTAGTACCAGTAGACCTAGTCGAGACCTAGGACAGTATGTATGAGGTTTCCTAAGTACCGGGTTAATAAGGATCCTCTATACTACATGTAGTACCAGTAGACCTAGTCGAGACCTAGGACAGTATGTATGAGGTTTCCTGTGTACCGGGTTAATAAGGATCCTCAATACTACATGTAGTACCAGTAGACCAAGTCGAGACCTAGGACAGTATGTATGAGGTTTCCTAAGTACCGGGTTAATAAGGATCCTCTATACTACATGTAGTACCAGTAGACCTATTCGAGACCTAGGACAGTATGTATGAGGTTTCCTAAGTACCGGGTTAATAAGGATCCTCTATACTACATGTAGTACCAGTAGACCTATTCGAGACCTAGGACAGTATGTATGAGGTTTCCAGAGTACCGGATAATTAAGGATCCTCTATACTACATGTTGTACCAGTAGACCTAGTCGAGACCTAGGACAGTATGTATGAGGTTTCCTGTTACCGGGTTAATAAGGATCCTCAATACTACATGTAGTACCAGTAGACCTAGTCGAGACCTAGGACAGTATGTATGAGGTTTCCTGTGTACCGTGTTAATAAGGATCCTCTTTACTACATGTAGTACCAGTAGACCTAGTCGAGACCTAGGACAGTATGTATGAGGTTTCCTGAGTACCGGGTTAATAAGGATCCTGTATACCCAATGTAGTACCAGTAGACCTAGTCGAGACCTAGGACAGTATGTATGAGGTTTCCTGAGTACCGGGTTAATAAGGATCCTGTATACCCAATGTAGTACCAGTAGACCTAGTCAAGACCTAGGGCAGTATGTATGAGGTTTCCTGAGTACCGGATTATTAAGGATCCTCTATACTACATGTAGTACCAGTAGACCTAGTCGAGACCTAGGACAGTATGTATTAGGTTTCCTGAGTACCGGGTTAATAAGGATCCTCTATACCCAATGTAGTACCAGTAGACCTAGTCGAGACCTAGGACAGTATGTATGAGGTTTCCTGTGTACCGGGTTAATAAGGATCCTCTTTACTACATGAAGTACCAGTAGACCTAGTCGAGACCAAAGACAGTATGTATGGGGTTTCCTGAATACCGGATTATTAAGGATCCTCTATACCCCATGTAGTACCTGTAGACCTAGTCGAGACTTAGGACAGTATGTATGAGGTTGCCTGAGTACCGGATTATAAAGGATCCTTTGTACTGTAGTACCAGTAGACCTAGTCGAGACCTAGGACAGTATGTATGAGGTTTCCTGGGTACCGGGTTAATAAGGATCCTCTATACCTCATGTAGTACCTGTAGACCTAGTCGAGACCTAGGACAGTATGTATGAGGTTTCCTAAGTACCGGGTTAATAAGGATCCTCTATACTACATGTAGTACCAGTAGACCTAGTCAAGACCTAGGACAGTATGTATGAGGTTTCCAGAGTACCGGGTTAATAAGGATCCTCAATACTACATGTAGTACCAGTAGACCTAGTCGAGACCTAGGACAGTATGTATGAGGTTTCCTGAGTAACGGGTTAATAAGGATCCTCTATACTACATGTAGTACCAGTAGACCTAGTCAAGACCTAGGGCAGTATGTATGAGGTTTCCTGAGTACCGGATTATTAAGGATCCTCTATACTACATGTAGTACCAGTAGACCTAGTCGAGATCTAGGACAGTATGTATTAGGTTTCCTGAGTACCGGATTATTAAGGATCCTCTGAACTTAGTAACAGTAGACCTAGTCGAGACCTAGGGTATGTATGAGGTTTCCTAAGTACCGGATTATTAAGAACCTTTTATACCCAATGCAGTACCAGTAGACCTAGTCGAGACCTAGGACAGTATGTATGAGGTTTCCTGAGTACCGGATTATTAAGAACCCTTTATACCCAATGCAGTACCAGTAGACCTAGTCGAGACCTAGGACAGTATGTATGAGGTTTCCTGAGTACCGGATTATTAAGGATCCTCTATACCCAATGTAGTACAAATAGACCTAGTCAAGACCTAGGACAGTATGTATGAGGTTTTCTGAGTACCGGGTTAATAAGGATCCTCTATACCCAATGTAGTACCAGTAGACCTAGTCAAGACCTAGGACAGTATGTATGAGGTTTCCTGGGTAACGGAATATTAAGGATCCTCTATACTACATGTAGTACCAGTAGACCTAGTCGAGACCAAGGACAGTATGTATGAGGTTTTCTGAGTACCGGATTATTAAGGATCCTCTATACTACATGTAGTACCAGTAGACCTAGTCAAGACCTAGGACAGTATGTATGAGGTTTTCTGAGTACCGGATTATTAAGGATCCTCTATACTACATGTAGTACCAGTAGACCTAGTCGAGACCAAGGACAGTATGTATGGGGTTTCCTGAATACCGCATTATTAAGGATCCTCTATACCCCATGTAGTACTAGTAGACGTAGTCGAGACCTAAGACAGTATGTATGAGGTTGCCTGAGTACCGGATTATAAGGGATCCTCTGTACTGTAGTACCAGTAGACCTAGTCAAGACCTAGGACAGTATGTATGAGGTTTCCTGGGTAACGGAATATTAAGGATCCTCTATACTACATGTAGTACCAGTAGACCTAGTCGAGACCTAGGACAGTATGTATGAGGTTTCCTGAGTACCGGATTATTAAGGATCCTCTATACTACATGTAGTACCAGTAGACCTAGTCGAGACCTAGGACAGTATGTATGAGGTTTCCTGTGTACCGGGTTAATAAGGATCCTCTTTACTACATGAAGTACCAGTAGACCTAGTCGAGACCAAAGACAGTATGTATGGGGTTTCCTGAATACCGGATTATTAAGGATCCTCTATACCCCATGTAGTACCTGTAGACCTAGTCGAGACTTAGGACAGTATGTATGAGGTTGCCTGAGTACCGGATTATAAAGGATCCTTTGTACTGTAGTACCAGTAGACCTAGTCGAGACCTAGGACAGTATGTATGAGGTTTCCTGGGTACCGGGTTAATAAGGATCCTCTATACCTCATGTAGTACCTGTAGACCTAGTCGAGACCTAGGACAGTATGTATGAGGTTTCCTAAGTACCGGGTTAATAAGGATCCTCTATACTACATGTAGTACCAGTAGACCTAGTCAAGACCTAGGACAGTATGTATGAGGTTTCCAGAGTACCGGGTTAATAAGGATCCTCAATACTACATGTAGTACCAGTAGACCTAGTCGAGACCTAGGACAGTATGTATGAGGTTTCCTGAGTAACGGGTTAATAAGGATCCTCTATACTACATGTAGTACCAGTAGACCTAGTCAAGACCTAGGGCAGTATGTATGAGGTTTCCTGAGTACCGGATTATTAAGGATCCTCTATACTACATGTAGTACCAGTAGACCTAGTCGAGATCTAGGACAGTATGTATTAGGTTTCCTGAGTACCGGATTATTAAGGATCCTCTGAACTTAGTAACAGTAGACCTAGTCGAGACCTAGGGTATGTATGAGGTTTCCTAAGTACCGGATTATTAAGAACCTTTTATACCCAATGCAGTACCAGTAGACCTAGTCGAGACCTAGGACAGTATGTATGAGGTTTCCTGAGTACCGGATTATTAAGAACCCTTTATACCCAATGCAGTACCAGTAGACCTAGTCGAGACCTAGGACAGTATGTATGAGGTTTCCTGAGTACCGGATTATTAAGGATCCTCTATACCCAATGTAGTACAAATAGACCTAGTCAAGACCTAGGACAGTATGTATGAGGTTTTCTGAGTACCGGGTTAATAAGGATCCTCTATACCCAATGTAGTACCAGTAGACCTAGTCAAGACCTAGGACAGTATGTATGAGGTTTCCTGGGTAACGGAATATTAAGGATCCTCTATACTACATGTAGTACCAGTAGACCTAGTCGAGACCAAGGACAGTATGTATGAGGTTTTCTGAGTACCGGATTATTAAGGATCCTCTATACTACATGTAGTACCAGTAGACCTAGTCAAGACCTAGGACAGTATGTATGAGGTTTTCTGAGTACCGGATTATTAAGGATCCTCTATACTACATGTAGTACCAGTAGACCTAGTCGAGACCAAGGACAGTATGTATGGGGTTTCCTGAATACCGCATTATTAAGGATCCTCTATACCCCATGTAGTACTAGTAGACGTAGTCGAGACCTAAGACAGTATGTATGAGGTTGCCTGAGTACCGGATTATAAGGGATCCTCTGTACTGTAGTACCAGTAGACCTAGTCAAGACCTAGGACAGTATGTATGAGGTTTCCTGAGTACCGGATTATTAAGGATCCTCTGAACTTAGTAACAGTAGACCTAGTCGAGACCTAGGGTATGTATGAGGTTTCCTGAGTACCGGATTATTAAGAACCTTTTATACCCAATGCAGTACCAGTAGACCTAGTCGAGACCTAGGACAGTATGTATGAGGTTTCCTGAGTACCGGATTATTAAGAACCCTCTATACCCAATGTAGTACCAGTAGACCTAATCGAGACCTAGGACAGTATGTATGAGGTTTCCTGAGTACCGGATTATTAAGGATCCTCTATACCCAATGTAGTACAAATAGACCTAGTCGAGACCTAGGACAGTATGTATGAGGTTTCCTGTGTACCGGGTTAATAAGGATCCTCTATACTACATGTAGTACCAGTAGACCTAGTCGAGATCTAAGACAGAATGTATGAGGTTTCCTGAGTACCGGATAATTAAAGATCCCCTATGCCCAATGTAGTACCAGTAGACCTAGTCGAGACCTAGGACAGTATGTATGAGGTTTCCTGTGTACCGGGTTAATAAGGATCCTCTATACTACATGTAGTAACAGCAGACCTAGTCGAGACCTTGGACAGTATGTATAAGGTTGCCTGAGTACCGGATTATTAAGGATCCTCTGTACTGTAGTACCAGCAGAACTAGTCGAGACCTAGTACAGTATGTATGGGGTTTCCTGGGTACCGGGTTAATAAGGATCCTCTACACTACATGTAGTACCAGTAGACCTAGTCGAGACCTAGGTCAGTATGTATGAGGTTTCCTGTGTATCGGGTTAATAAGGATCCTGTATACTACATGTAGTACCAGCAGACCTAGTCGAGATCTAGGACAGTATGTATAAAGTTGCCTGAGTACCGGATTATTAAGGATCCTCTGTACTGTAGTACCAGCAGACCTAGTCGAGACCTAGGACAGTATGTATGAGGTTTCCTGAGTACCGGATTATTAAGGATCCTCTATACACCATGTAGTACCAGTAGACCTAGTCGAGATCTAGCACAGTATGTATAAGGTTGCCTGAGTACCGGGTAAATAAGGATCCTCTATACTACATGTAGTACCAGTAGACCTAGTCGAGACCTAGGACAGTATGTATGAGGTTTCCTGGGTACCGGGTTAATAAGATCCTCTATACTACATGTAGTACCAGTAGACCTAGTCGAGACCTAGGACAGTATGTATGAGGTTTTCTGAGTATCGGGTTAATAAGGATCCTCTATACCCAATGTAGTACCAGTAGACCTAGTCAAGAGCTAGGACAGTATGAATGTGGTTTCCTGAGTACCGGATTATTAAGGATCCTCTATACTACATGTAGTACCAGTAGACCTAGTCAAGAGCTAGGACAGTATGAATGTGGTTTCCTGAGTACCGGATTATTAAGGATCCTCTATACCCCATGTAGTACCAGTAGACCTAGTCGAGACCTAGGACAGTATGTTTTACTGACCCGGTACCCAGGAAACCTCATAAATTCTGTCCTAGGTCTCGACTAGGTCTACTGGTACTACATGTAGTATAAAGGATCCTTATTAACCCGGTACTCAGGAAACCTCATACATACTGTCCTAGGTCTCGACTAGGTCTACTGGTACTACATGTAGTATAGAAGATCCTTAATAATCCGGTACTCAGGCAACCTCATACATACTGTCCTAGGTTTCGACTAGGTCTACTGGTACTACATGTAGTATAGAGGATCCTTATTAACCCGGTACTCAGGCAACCTTATACATACTGTCCTAGATCTCAGTATGTATGAGGTTTCCTGAGTACCAGATTATAAAGGATCCTCTGTACTGTACTAAAAGTAGACCTAGTCAAGACCTAGGACAGTATGTATGAGGTTTCCTGAGTACCGGATTATAAAGGATCCTCTGTACTCTAGTACCAGTAGACCTAGTCGAGACCAAGGACAGTATGTATGAGGTTTTTCTGAGTACCGGATTATAAAGGATCCTCTGTACTGTAGTACCAGTAGACCTATTCGAGACCTAGGACAGTATGTATGAGGTTTCCTGAGTACCGGATTATCACGGGCCACTATGCCACATGTAGTACCAGTAGACTTAGTCGAGACCTAGGACAGTATGTATGAGGTTTCCTGAGTACCGGATTATTAAGGATCCTCTATACTACATGTATTACCAGTAGACATAGTCGAGACCTAGGACAGTATGTAGGAGGTTTCCTGTGTATCGGATTATTAAGGATACTCTATATCGTAGTACCAGTAGACCTAGTCGAGACCTAGGACAGTATGTATGAGGTTTCCTGAGTACCGGATTATTAAGGATCCTCTATACTACATGTAGTACCAGTAGACATAGTCGAGACCTAGGACAGTATGTAGGAGGTTTCCTGAGTACCGGATTATTAAGGATCCTCTATACTACATGTAGTACCAGTAGACATAGTCGAGACCTAGGACAGTATGTAGGAGGTTTCCTGAGTATCGGATTATTAAGGATACTCTATATCGTAGTACCAGTAGACATAGTCGAGACCTAGGACAGTATGTATGAGGTTTCCTGAGTACCGGGTTAATAAGGATCCTGTATACTACATGTAGTACCAGTAGACATAGTCGAGACCTAGGACAGTATGTATGAGGTTTCCTGAGTACCGGGTTAATAAGGATCCTGTATACTACATGTAGTACCAGTAGACTTAGTCGAGACCTAGGACAGTATGTATGAGGTTTCCTGAGTACCGGGTTAATAAGGATCCTGTATACTACATGTAGTACCAGTAGACATAGTCGAGACCTAGGACAGTATGTTTGAGGTTTCCTGAGTATCGGATTATTAAGGATACTCTATATCGTAGTACCAGTAGACATAGTCGAGACCTAGGACAAAGACGTAATAAGTAAAATATTTCATCTTTCTAAATGAATAGCGCTTAAATTTCATCTTGTGAGGTGGAAACTCTTGCATTTTTCACTCGTGAACAATATCCAAGTTTCCATTCCACTCGATGAAATACAAATGTAGTTACTTTTTTATTTTAACGTCCCATTGACAGCCATGGCCTTTTAAAGACGTGCCAGATTTGTTGGTGGAGGAAAGCCTGAGTACCCAGAGAAAAAATCACCGACCGTTTGTCATTGCCCGACAACTGTCCCACATGGGATTCGAACGCGACCCAGTGGTGAAGGGCATATGGTAATATGTCAAGACATCTTAGCCACTCGGCCACCGCTGCCCCACTAATACAGTTATGTATCATAACTTCATTGCTCATTACATTACTTGGTCATAGTTGTCACGTTTCAAAAAAGTACTCACCAATTCGTTAATAGAATTATAAGAGAAAAAAAAATGTTTCCCTCTAGACATCTTCGCTTCGTTTGTGACCTTTGCTGTTTCGAAATATTACTAGATTGAAGCAAATATACGCAATGCCACTTTATTTCATAATACATATGAAATATTCAGATGAATTCAATAGAGTTTTACAGTATATTCATTAAAAAACACCGATATCTAATTTTTGTGTTGTAGATAATAGTGCTTTCTTCATTTGCATTTCTTAATTATTTATTCATTTATATGTTTTGTTTGGTTTTTTAAATCTATTTTTTTTGTATTCATTTTACAGTTGTTGTGTATTTCCAGGTGTTTGTTTTTGTGTGTTGGCTACAAAAACTTAAATTTGTACAACACAACCTTCAATATACGATTCCCATACAATAAAAGCCTAATTTAATTTCTGTAACAATTGTAATGTACATATCAATAAAATATCGCGTAAATCATTAGAATATAGCTGTGTCATATCTGTCATGACACAACTTCTATGAAATCACCGATGTCAATAAATATTTCAATGTATTTTTTGGATCTACTATATCTACAACGAGATTCCAATACTGACGTCATCCGCCTGTCAAATCTAAACACCTACGTCGACAACTGATGCAAGTATAGGTTTCGTTACGCTGTTAATTCATCACTTTATACATTTTTGTTACTGAAATTGATGTTTGAGGTTAGGAATGTGGTGTTACCGTGATCTATAGGGAAATGGTTGGTTCAAAACTGTCTTATCTTCTTCCTTTGAAATTCAGTAACTTTATAAACAGGCTTAGTTGTAAATTGTCGGATAAAAAGACCGCAAACGACATTACGTTATTCTGTGGTTTAGATGACGGACCCACTAATTATTTAAAATGTCCGTCATCGATACGAAAACTGTCAAAGCATAACTGGAAGGTTTGGTCATATCAATTAAACCATAAAATCCACAAAATGATCACAGACAACATTACTGACGTTTTATTAATAAAAAATAATAAAGTAATGAATCTATTATGTTACACTTTCTTATTTAACACAATTTCGACAGAAGATCAAACTGACAATGTTTTAATGTCTTTCCGTGAAGCTGTCCATGCTTTGTAAATTGTTTTGAAATTTCATTTGAATGTCGGTTGCATGCATATGTTAACCTTGATATAATGTTATGAATTTAGACAACATGTTTGGACAGCTTCCTTCAAATAACACAAGTTATGACTTGCTTGCATTTCCGTAGTGTCTTCCTTATAACTTCTATATTTGAAGCTCTTTTTGGAATATAATAGTTATTTATGTTCTTACAGAGAAATAACACCCAGTGGGGTTTAATTCTTAGAAATATTATGAAATTATTTCCTTCAACCTTTGTCTAGTGTATGCCTTTATCGCATCTGATGATGAGCTTTTTATAAAAGAAATATCCACGTTATGAACAAGAGATGGTGGTTCTGGGGGAATATATATACATATATTGGATTTTACAAATATTTTCAGACAAAAACCGTTATTGGGCTGTTGAAATGAAAATAATGTAAAGGCAATAAAATGCTAAATATAGAAATATTGCTTATGTCAAGATTTCAAAATTATTGAAATACACCTTTACATAAATGATTTGTTCTTAAAATAGCAGTGATTTATTTCTCAACTATTTCATTAATGAAAGGAGCAATGATTAATTATTTTATCTTCTTCTTGCATTTTATTTAATTTAATTTAAGAATATTTAACAGTTATGTTATTTAAAATTGTTTTTATAGTAGATATTGACACATTCACGGCTTCAATATTCCATATACTATATTTGTTTTCTGATGAGTCAATCCATGAGATATTTTGATAATGTCATCAGTTTAATTAAGATGATGCAAATGTCACGATAATGTTATAACAATGATGTTGCATCAGGAATTGACAATGTGTTTTTCTTTTAATTCAACTTATAGTCAAAGCTCATGCTGTAAGCTATTAATTAGAAACGTCTAAGATTAATATTCATTTCAGGTACATTCAACACAACACATTTTCTCAGTCTTACTCAGCAATGTAAACAGCAACTTTCACAACTCAGGTCATGGAGTTGCAAATAACAACATCCTATATATTAATATTCCAACATAAAACCATTCTATATTTATATTCCATTCAAAACAACATTATATATTTATATTCTATATTCTTTACATAACAACATTCTATATGAATATTATATACACATGACAAGACCCTATTTTACATTCTATACACATAACAACAACCGATATTTATATTCTATACCCTATTTTTATTTTCTGTACAAATAACGACACCCTATCTTTATATTCTATAAATAACAACATTCTATATTTATATTCCATACATAACAACATTCTATATTTATATTCTATATATAACGTTTTTTTTAATTTATCCTCTATATATAACAACATTCTATATTTATACTCTATATAAAACAACATTCTATATTTATATTCTATACATAACGACATCCTATATTTATATTCTATACGTAATGACATCCTATATTTATATTCTATACATAATGACATCCTATATTTATATTCTATACATAACAACATCCTATATTTATATTCTATACATAACGACATCCTATATTTATATTCTATACATAACGACATCCTATATTTATATCCTATACATAATGACATCCTATATTTATATCCTTTACATAACGACATCCTATATTTATATTCTATACATAACGACATCCTATATTTATATTCTATACATAATGACATCCTATATTTATATTCTATACATAATGACATCCTATATTTATATTCTATACATAACAACATCCTATATTTATATTCTATACATAACGACATCCTATATTTATATTCTATACATAACGACATCCTATATTTATATCCTATACATAATGACATCCTATATTTATATCCTTTACATAACGACATCCTATATTTATATTCTATACATAACGACATCCTATATTTATAGTCTATACATAATGACATCCTATATTTATATCCTTTACATGATGACATCCTATATTTATATCCTATACCTAATGACATCCTATATTTATATTCTATACATAACGACATCCTATATTTATATTCTATACATAATGACATCCTATATTTATATCCTTTACATGATGACATTCTATATTTATATTCTATACATAATGACATCCTATATTTATATCCTATACATAATGACATCCTATATTTATATCCTATACATAACAACATCCTATATTTATATCCTATACATGATGCCATCCTATATTTATATCCTATACATAACAACATCCTATATTTATATCCTTTACATGATGACATCCTATATTTATATCCTATACATAATGACATCCTATATTTATATCCTTTACATGATGACATCCTATATTTATATCCTATACATAACGACATCCTATATTTATATTCTATACATAACGACATCCAATATTGATATCCTTTACACGATGACATCCTATATTTATATCCTATACATAACGACATCCTATATTTATATTCTATACATAATGACATCCTATATCTATATCCTTTACATGATGACATCCTATATTTATATTCTATACATAACGACATCCTATATTTATATCTAATACATGATGACATCCTATATTTATATCCTATACCTAATGACATCCTATATTTATATCCTTTACATGATGACATCCTATATTTATATCCTTTACATGATGACATCCTATATTTATATCCTTTACATGATGACATCCTATATTTATATCCTATACATAACGACATCCTATATTTATATCCTGTACATGATGACATCCTATATTTATATCCTTCACATGATGACATCCTATATTTATATCCTTTACCTAATGACATCCTATATTTATATTCTATACATAATGACATCCTATATTTATATCCTTTACATGATGACATCCTATATTTATATTCTATACATAACGACATCCTATATTTATATCTAATACATGATGACATCCTATATTTATATCCTATACCTAATGACATCCTATATTTATATCCTTTACATGATGACATCCTATATTTATATCCTTTACATGATGACATCCTATATTTATATCCTATACATAATGACATCCTATATTTATATTCTATACATAATGACATCCTATATTTATATCCTTTACATAACGACATCCTATATTTATATTCTATACATAATGACATCCTATATTTATATTCTATACATAATGACATCCTATATTTATATCCTTTACATAACGACATCCTATATTTATATTCTATACATAATGACATCCTATATTTATATTCTATACATAATGACATCCTATATTTATATTCTATACATAATGACATCCTATATTTATATTCTATACATAACGACATCCGATATTTATATCCTTTACATAATGACATCCTATATTTATATTCTATACATAATGACATCCTATATTTATATCCTTTACATGATGACATCCTATATTTATATCCTTTACATGATGACATCCTATATTTATATTCTATACATAACGACATCCTATATTTATATCTAATACATGATGACATCCTATATTTATATCCTTTACATGATGACATCCTATATTTATATCCTTTACATGATGACATCCTTTATTTATATTCTATACATAATGACATCCTATATTTATATTCTATACATAATGACATCCTATATCTATATCCTTTACATGATGACATCCTATATTTATATCCTATACCTAATGACATCCTATATTTATATCCTTTACATGATGACATCCTATATTTATATTCTATACATGATGACATCCTATATTTATATCCTATATCTAATGACATCCTATATTTATATCCTTTACATGATGAAATCCTATATTTATATCTTTTACATGATGACATCCTATATTTATATCCTATACCTAATGACATCCTATATTTATATCCTTTACATGATGACATCCTATATTTATATCCTATACATAATGACATCCTATGTTTATATCCTATACATAATGACATCCAATACTTATATCCTATACATGATGACATCCTTTATTTATATTCTATACATAACGACATCCAATATTTACGTTTCTTTCAAAACAGCATCCCGTGTTCACATTTCTGACACAGCAACGTCCAATCTTTACTTTAACTCGAAATCTGATTAATCCACATGATTAATAGTAAACGTGTGCTTTTTTGTGATCTTAACTGGTGTCATAATAAGAAAAGAAAATCTTCCTATTTCTACTTAAATTTGATGAATCCTTCCCACTACGGTCAAAACTCTACTAAGGAAACAGAAAATCCTTTTGAACGTGGTAATTACATAATATTATTGTTTACTTTCCTTATGAAAAAAAAAAACACAAAATGTTGGCGAATTCTTGTTAATAACAAGCTTATGATTAATGGCATTTAAATTCCTGATCCTATAGGTATTCGATTATATAGATCGTGTGCGTACGCTTTACCGATAACCAATTCAACAAATAACTTCATGTGAGTTATTAATTATCTCTTTTGTGCATATAAACAACTTACCACCATTGGTATACAATCTATTGACAACACTACAGTGATTTGCATGCACAAAAGCTACCATTTTCACAGAATATTGTTTGTTTTCGCAAGGGATCCAAACCCATAGCCTTCATCATATTGGCAAATATTGAACTCAAAAGAAGGATGGCATGATTGCGTCAAGCAAGACATTAGGAAGAAAGTCATAAGGATGAAAATGAAAGAGTTGAAACTAATACGTTATTACTAAAAATACCTTTTACTTTGTTCAAGAAAGGACTGGTTTATTTGAAAGAGATTTTAAATTCATATTATTGAGGCTAGGTGAACTGATATTTTAGATGAACCACCATATTAAATGAAAATAAAATAGTCATATCAATGCGTTTCTGCGGAATTTTAGAACTGTGAAATGAAAACGAATTCAGATCATTATAATTTGAATCATAAAAATGTTCTTAAAGAGATTTAGACTACGATGGATATCTGTGCTGATTAATGTTGTTGTCTGGTATGAAGAAATCTTTTCCGCTATCACAGCAAAATGTAGTGACAACCACGCATTTAATTCTCTCTCTTATGCTGAGTGGTAAAATTTGATACCTGAAATGTCTTTTTCACCTGGCTGTGCTTTATTGTTAACTAGCCATCGATACGTAGTTAGACATCAGGGCCTGTCGTTTAGTCGTGTCACATTTCACCAAGAACGTGTATCGTGGAATAATTAGCTCCCCATGGAAACACAGATGCACCCACTTTAGAACAATACGATCATCTGGTAAAAGAAACAGTACATGGAGCTAACAAGGTTTTGTCATGGTTTGAGCATGTAAAGCTACCTACGACAAATAAGAGTAATGTCCTATATGGAAGTTTCTTGTAGAATAATATAATGTTTAACGTTGGGTGATTATGGTTTTTAAAATTAGCATATCAAAGAATAGGACATATCTTTTATTCGTTGACGCATTTAAGTACCGTGATATTACATGTTTCTTAATCTTGAAATTGTAGGAGCAAAAAAATGGAGTTCAAATTCGGCAAAAGGATATAACAGTTTTAAAGTACTAATGAATATTGACACCATCGCATGAAGCCACTTTCAGAGGCGCTGAAATCGTGATTTCTTTCTGCTTATTATTTTGTCATATGCCTTAAACGCGATACCAAATGTCTCTTTAAATGAATATAAGCTGACTGGTTGGGTATGCCATATTGTAAGGAAGTACAATTTTCATATCTAAACTAAACAGAACAAAGCAATGCTTGTAATCCACATTAATTTATCAATTTAAAGTTGTTATGACGTTACAAAAACAATAAGGTCTCAATTAGCGGGCTTGTTGCACCTGCTCCACACGGAACGATATCATTAAGCCAATGGTATTTATATAATGGGCTGTGATTAGACAGTAAATGTCAAATAAAAACAAGACAAACGCACTCAGTGACGTCATATCTGATCACCGTAACGAGTAGGCTTTGATGGGCTGGTTCAAAGGAAAATTAGCGACATCATGATGATAAGTATATATATAGCACTCAAAGTTTTCAGAATAAGAAAAATACACAATAATTTATTTTGATATAACTCAACGTTGTTTACTTTTATACTCAAATTCCAGTTTTGTCTTTAAAACGACTTCCTTTTCTCAAAACTTTGCATTTAAAGTCCGCTAAATCTAATGCAAGCCTTTTTATTAGACTTAATGTATTTTTGTTTTGCAAATACGTCAATGGCATGATATAGGATAGACATACGACATCGTATTCCTTAAAATAACATGGCTTGCGGGATCATAGAGTTTCACATTGTAGCATTGTATTACACTTTTGTATATTTCAGAGTTATCTTCATTTGCATTTCTTAATTATTTATTCATTTATATGTTTTGTTTGGTTTTTTAAATCTATTTTTTTTGTATTCATTTTACAGTTGTTGTGTATTTCCAGGTGTTTGTTTTTGTGTGTTGGCTACAAAAACTTAAATTTGTACAACACAACCTTCAATATACGATTCCCATACAATAAAAGCCTAATTTAATTTCTGTAACAATTGTAATGTACATATCAATAAAATATCGCGTAAATCATTAGAATATAGCTGTGTCATATCTGTCATGACACAACTTCTATGAAATCACCGATGTCAATAAATATTTCAATGTATTTTTTGGATCTACTATATCTACAACGAGATTCCAATACTGACGTCATCCGCCTGTCAAATCTAAACACCTACGTCGACAACTGATGCAAGTATAGGTTTCGTTACGCTGTTAATTCATCACTTTATACATTTTTGTTACTGAAATTGATGTTTGAGGTTAGGAATGTGGTGTTACCGTGATCTATAGGGAAATGGTTGGTTCAAAACTGTCTTATCTTCTTCCTTTGAAATTCAGTAACTTTATAAACAGGCTTAGTTGTAAATTGTCGGATAAAAAGACCGCAAACGACATTACGTTATTCTGTGGTTTAGATGACGGACCCACTAATTATTTAAAATGTCCGTCATCGATACGAAAACTGTCAAAGCATAACTGGAAGGTTTGGTCATATCAATTAAACCATAAAATCCACAAAATGATCACAGACAACATTACTGACGTTTTATTAATAAAAAATAATAAAGTAATGAATCTATTATGTTACACTTTCTTATTTAACACAATTTCGACAGAAGATCAAACTGACAATGTTTTAATGTCTTTCCGTGAAGCTGTCCATGCTTTGTAAATTGTTTTGAAATTTCATTTGAATGTCGGTTGCATGCATATGTTAACCTTGATATAATGTTATGAATTTAGACAACATGTTTGGACAGCTTCCTTCAAATAACACAAGTTATGACTTGCTTGCATTTCCGTAGTGTCTTCCTTATAACTTCTATATTTGAAGCTCTTTTTGGAATATAATAGTTATTTATGTTCTTACAGAGAAATAACACCCAGTGGGGTTTAATTCTTAGAAATATTATGAAATTATTTCCTTCAACCTTTGTCTAGTGTATGCCTTTATCGCATCTGATGATGAGCTTTTTATAAAAGAAATATCCACGTTATGAACAAGAGATGGTGGTTCTGGGGGAATATATATACATATATTGGATTTTACAAATATTTTCAGACAAAAACCGTTATTGGGCTGTTGAAATGAAAATAATGTAAAGGCAATAAAATGCTAAATATAGAAATATTGCTTATGTCAAGATTTCAAAATTATTGAAATACACCTTTACATAAATGATTTGTTCTTAAAATAGCAGTGATTTATTTCTCAACTATTTCATTAATGAAAGGAGCAATGATTAATTATTTTATCTTCTTCTTGCATTTTATTTAATTTAATTTAAGAATATTTAACAGTTATGTTATTTAAAATTGTTTTTATATAGTAGATATTGACACATTCACGGCTTCAATATTCCATATACTATATTTGTTTTCTGATGAGTCAATCCATGAGATATTTTGATAATGTCATCAGTTTAATTAAGATGATGCAAATGTCACGATAATGTTATAACAATGATGTTGCATCAGGAATTGACAATGTGTTTTTCTTTTAATTCAACTTATAGTCAAAGCTCATGCTGTAAGCTATTAATTAGAAACGTCTAAGATTAATATTCATTTCAGGTACATTCAACACAACACATTTTCTCAGTCTTACTCAGCAATGTAAACAGCAACTTTCACAACTCAGGTCATGGAGTTGCAAATAACAACATCCTATATATTAATATTCCAACATAAAACCATTCTATATTTATATTCCATTCAAAACAACATTATATATTTATATTCTATATTCTTTACATAACAACATTCTATATGAATATTATATACACATGACAAGACCCTATTTTACATTCTATACACATAACAACAACCGATATTTATATTCTATACCCTATTTTTATTTTCTGTACAAATAACGACACCCTATCTTTATATTCTATAAATAACAACATTCTATATTTATATTCCATACATAACAACATTCTATATTTATATTCTATATATAACGTTTTTTTTAATTTATCCTCTATATATAACAACATTCTATATTTATACTCTATATAAAACAACATTCTATATTTATATTCTATACATAACGACATCCTATATTTATATTCTATACGTAATGACATCCTATATTTATATTCTATACATAATGACATCCTATATTTATATTCTATACATAACAACATCCTATATTTATATTCTATACATAACGACATCCTATATTTATATTCTATACATAACGACATCCTATATTTATATCCTATACATAATGACATCCTATATTTATATCCTTTACATAACGACATCCTATATTTATATTCTATACATAACGACATCCTATATTTATATTCTATACATAATGACATCCTATTTTATATTCTATAATAATGACATCCTATATTTATATTTATAAAACATCCTATATTTATATCTATACATAAGACATCCTATATTTATATTCTATACATAACGACATCCTATATATTATATATTCTATACATAACGACATCCTATATTTATATCCTATACATAATGACATCCTATATTTATATCTATACATAATGACATCCTATATTATTTATACATATCATCTATACATAATGACATCCTATATTTATATCCTATACATAATGACATCCTATATTTATATACCTATATATCTAATATGACATCCTATATTTATATTCTATACATAATGACATCCTATATTTATATCCTATACATAATGACATCCTATATTTATATCCTTTACATGATGACATCCTATATTTATATCCTATACATAATGACATCCTATATTTATATCCTATACATAATGACATCCTATATTTATATCCTATACATAATGACATCCTATATTTATATCCTATACATGATGACATCCTATATTTATATCCTATACATAACGACATCCTATATTTATATCCTTTACATGATGACATCCTATATTTATATTATCTATACATAACGACATCCTATATTTATATCTTACATAATGACATCCTAATTTATCCTTTACATGATGACATCCTATATTTATATCCTATACATAATGACATCCTATATTTATATCTATACATAATGACATCCTATATTTATCCTTTACACATGATGACATCCTATATTTATATCCTTACATAGACATCTATCCTACATATACTTATATTTATTCCTATACATAATGACATCCTATATTTATATCCTTTACATGATGACATCCTATATTTATATATCCTATACATAATGACATCCTATATTTATATTGAGAATATCATCCTATATTTATATCTATACATGATGACATCCTATATTTATATCCTTATACATAATGACATCCTATATTTATATCCTTTACATGATGACATCCTATATTTATATCCTTTACATAATGACATCCTATATTTATATCCTATACATAATGACATCCTATATTTATATCCTTTACATGATGACATCCTATATTTATATCCTTACATATGACATCCTATATTTATATCTATACATGATGACATCCTATATTTATATCCTATACCTAATGACATCCATATTTATTTCCTATATACCTTTACATGATGACATCCTATATTTATATCCTATACATAACGACATCCTATATTTATATCCTATACATAATGACATCCTATATTTATATCTATACATAATGACATCCTATATTTATATCCTTATACATAACATGACATCCTATATTTATATCCTATACATAATGACATCCTATATTTATCTATACATCATCTATACATAATACATCCTATATTTATATTTACATATCCTATATTTATATTATATCATCATAATGACATCCTATATTTATATCTATACATAATGACATCCTATATTTATACATAAGACATCCTATATTTATATTCTATACATAATGAATCCTATATTTACATAATGACATCCTATATTTATATCTATATTATATACATAATGACATCCTATATTTATATTCTATACATAATGACACCTATTTTATATTCTATACATAATGACATCCTATATTTATATTCTATACATAACGACATCCGATATTTATATCCTTTACATAATGACATCCTATATTTATATTCTATACATAATGACATCCTATATTTATATCCTTTACATGATGACATCCTATATTTATATCCTTTACATGATGACATCCTATATTTATATTCTATACATAACGACATCCTATATTTATATCTAATACATGATGACATCCTATATTTATATCCTTTACATGATGACATCCTATATTTATATCCTTTACATGATGACATCCTTTATTTATATTCTATACATAATGACATCCTATATTTATATTCTATACATAATGACATCCTATATCTATATCCTTTACATGATGACATCCTATATTTATATCCTATACCTAATGACATCCTATATTTATATCCTTTACATGATGACATCCTATATTTATATTTCTATACATGATGACATCCTATATTTATATCCTATATCTAATGACATCCTATATTTATATCCTTTACATGATGAAATCCTATATTTATATCTTTTACATGATGACATCCTATATTTATATCCTATACCTAATGACATCCTATATTTATATCCTTTACATGATGACATCCTATATTTATATCCTATACATAATGACATCCTATGTTTATATCCTATACATAATGACATCCAATACTTATATCCTATACATGATGACATCCTTTATTTATATTCTATACATAACGACATCCAATATTTACGTTTCTTTCAAAACAGCATCCCGTGTTCACATTTCTGACACAGCAACGTCCAATCTTTACTTTAACTCGAAATCTGATTAATCCACATGATTAATAGTAAACGTGTGCTTTTTTGTGATCTTAACTGGTGTCATAATAAGAAAAGAAAATCTTCCTATTTCTACTTAAATTTGATGAATCCTTCCCACTACGGTCAAAACTCTACTAAGGAAACAGAAAATCCTTTTGAACGTGGTAATTACATAATATTATTGTTTACTTTCCTTATGAAAAAAAAAACACAAAATGTTGGCGAATTCTTGTTAATAACAAGCTTATGATTAATGGCATTTAAATTCCTGATCCTATAGGTATTCGATTATATAGATCGTGTGCGTACGCTTTACCGATAACCAATTCAACAAATAACTTCATGTGAGTTATTAATTATCTCTTTTGTGCATATAAACAACTTACCACCATTGGTATACAATCTATTGACAACACTACAGTGATTTGCATGCACAAAAGCTACCATTTTCACAGAATATTGTTTGTTTTCGCAAGGGATCCAAACCCATAGCCTTCATCATATTGGCAAATATTGAACTCAAAAGAAGGATGGCATGATTGCGTCAAGCAAGACATTAGGAAGAAAGTCATAAGGATGAAAATGAAAGAGTTGAAACTAATACGTTATTACTAAAAATACCTTTTACTTTGTTCAAGAAAGGACTGGTTTATTTGAAAGAGATTTTAAATTCATATTATTGAGGCTAGGTGAACTGATATTTTAGATGAACCACCATATTAAATGAAAATAAAATAGTCATATCAATGCGTTTCTGCGGAATTTTAGAACTGTGAAATGAAAACGAATTCAGATCATTATAATTTGAATCATAAAAATGTTCTTAAAGAGATTTAGACTACGATGGATATCTGTGCTGATTAATGTTGTTGTCTGGTATGAAGAAATCTTTTCCGCTATCACAGCAAAATGTAGTGACAACCACGCATTTAATTCTCTCTCTTATGCTGAGTGGTAAAATTTGATACCTGAAATGTCTTTTTCACCTGGCTGTGCTTTATTGTTAACTAGCCATCGATACGTAGTTAGACATCAGGGCCTGTCGTTTAGTCGTGTCACATTTCACCAAGAACGTGTATCGTGGAATAATTAGCTCCCCATGGAAACACAGATGCACCCACTTTAGAACAATACGATCATCTGGTAAAAGAAACAGTACATGGAGCTAACAAGGTTTTGTCATGGTTTGAGCATGTAAAGCTACCTACGACAAATAAGAGTAATGTCCTATATGGAAGTTTCTTGTAGAATAATATAATGTTTAACGTTGGGTGATTATGGTTTTTAAAATTAGCATATCAAAGAATAGGACATATCTTTTATTCGTTGACGCATTTAAGTACCGTGATATTACATGTTTCTTAATCTTGAAATTGTAGGAGCAAAAAAATGGAGTTCAAATTCGGCAAAAGGATATAACAGTTTTAAAGTACTAATGAATATTGACACCATCGCATGAAGCCACTTTCAGAGGCGCTGAAATCGTGATTTCTTTCTGCTTATTATTTTGTCATATGCCTTAAACGCGATACCAAATGTCTCTTTAAATGAATATAAGCTGACTGGTTGGGTATGCCATATTGTAAGGAAGTACAATTTTCATATCTAAACTAAACAGAACAAAGCAATGCTTGTAATCCACATTAATTTATCAATTTAAAGTTGTTATGACGTTACAAAAACAATAAGGTCTCAATTAGCGGGCTTGTTGCACCTGCTCCACACGGAACGATATCATTAAGCCAATGGTATTTATATAATGGGCTGTGATTAGACAGTAAATGTCAAATAAAAACAAGACAAACGCACTCAGTGACGTCATATCTGATCACCGTAACGAGTAGGCTTTGATGGGCTGGTTCAAAGGAAAATTAGCGACATCATGATGATAAGTATATATATAGCACTCAAAGTTTTCAGAATAAGAAAAATACACAATAATTTATTTTGATATAACTCAACGTTGTTTACTTTTATACTCAAATTCCAGTTTTGTCTTTAAAACGACTTCCTTTTCTCAAAACTTTGCATTTAAAGTCCGCTAAATCTAATGCAAGCCTTTTTATTAGACTTAATGTATTTTTGTTTTGCAAATACGTCAATGGCATGATATAGGATAGACATACGACATCGTATTCCTTAAAATAACATGGCTTGCGGGATCATAGAGTTTCACATTGTAGCATTGTATTACACTTTTGTATATTTCAGAGTTATCTTCATTTGCATTTCTTAATTATTTATTCATTTATATGTTTTGTTTGGTTTTTTAAATCTATTTTTTTTGTATTCATTTTACAGTTGTTGTGTATTTCCAGGTGTTTGTTTTTGTGTGTTGGCTACAAAAACTTAAATTTGTACAACACAACCTTCAATATACGATTCCCATACAATAAAAGCCTAATTTAATTTCTGTAACAATTGTAATGTACATATCAATAAAATATCGCGTAAATCATTAGAATATAGCTGTGTCATATCTGTCATGACACAACTTCTATGAAATCACCGATGTCAATAAATATTTCAATGTATTTTTTGGATCTACTATATCTACAACGAGATTCCAATACTGACGTCATCCGCCTGTCAAATCTAAACACCTACGTCGACAACTGATGCAAGTATAGGTTTCGTTACGCTGTTAATTCATCACTTTATACATTTTTGTTACTGAAATTGATGTTTGAGGTTAGGAATGTGGTGTTACCGTGATCTATAGGGAAATGGTTGGTTCAAAACTGTCTTATCTTCTTCCTTTGAAATTCAGTAACTTTATAAACAGGCTTAGTTGTAAATTGTCGGATAAAAAGACCGCAAACGACATTACGTTATTCTGTGGTTTAGATGACGGACCCACTAATTATTTAAAATGTCCGTCATCGATACGAAAACTGTCAAAGCATAACTGGAAGGTTTGGTCATATCAATTAAACCATAAAATCCACAAAATGATCACAGACAACATTACTGACGTTTTATTAATAAAAAATAATAAAGTAATGAATCTATTATGTTACACTTTCTTATTTAACACAATTTCGACAGAAGATCAAACTGACAATGTTTTAATGTCTTTCCGTGAAGCTGTCCATGCTTTGTAAATTGTTTTGAAATTTCATTTGAATGTCGGTTGCATGCATATGTTAACCTTGATATAATGTTATGAATTTAGACAACATGTTTGGACAGCTTCCTTCAAATAACACAAGTTATGACTTGCTTGCATTTCCGTAGTGTCTTCCTTATAACTTCTATATTTGAAGCTCTTTTTGGAATATAATAGTTATTTATGTTCTTACAGAGAAATAACACCCAGTGGGGTTTAATTCTTAGAAATATTATGAAATTATTTCCTTCAACCTTTGTCTAGTGTATGCCTTTATCGCATCTGATGATGAGCTTTTTATAAAAGAAATATCCACGTTATGAACAAGAGATGGTGGTTCTGGGGGAATATATATACATATATTGGATTTTACAAATATTTTCAGACAAAAACCGTTATTGGGCTGTTGAAATGAAAATAATGTAAAGGCAATAAAATGCTAAATATAGAAATATTGCTTATGTCAAGATTTCAAAATTATTGAAATACACCTTTACATAAATGATTTGTTCTTAAAATAGCAGTGATTTATTTCTCAACTATTTCATTAATGAAAGGAGCAATGATTAATTATTTTATCTTCTTCTTGCATTTTATTTAATTTAATTTAAGAATATTTAACAGTTATGTTATTTAAAATTGTTTTTATAGTAGATATTGACACATTCACGGCTTCAATATTCCATATACTATATTTGTTTTCTGATGAGTCAATCCATGAGATATTTTGATAATGTCATCAGTTTAATTAAGATGATGCAAATGTCACGATAATGTTATAACAATGATGTTGCATCAGGAATTGACAATGTGTTTTTCTTTTAATTCAACTTATAGTCAAAGCTCATGCTGTAAGCTATTAATTAGAAACGTCTAAGATTAATATTCATTTCAGGTACATTCAACACAACACATTTTCTCAGTCTTACTCAGCAATGTAAACAGCAACTTTCACAACTCAGGTCATGGAGTTGCAAATAACAACATCCTATATATTAATATTCCAACATAAAACCATTCTATATTTATATTCCATTCAAAACAACATTATATATTTATATTCTATATTCTTTACATAACAACATTCTATATGAATATTATATACACATGACAAGACCCTATTTTACATTCTATACACATAACAACAACCGATATTTATATTCTATACCCTATTTTTATTTTCTGTACAAATAACGACACCCTATCTTTATATTCTATAAATAACAACATTCTATATTTATATTCCATACATAACAACATTCTATATTTATATTCTATATATAACGTTTTTTTTAATTTATCCTCTATATATAACAACATTCTATATTTATACTCTATATAAAACAACATTCTATATTTATATTCTATACATAACGACATCCTATATTTATATTCTATACGTAATGACATCCTATATTTATATTCTATACATAATGACATCCTATATTTATATTCTATACATAACAACATCCTATATTTATATTCTATACATAACGACATCCTATATTTATATTCTATACATAACGACATCCTATATTTATATCCTATACATAATGACATCCTATATTTATATCCTTTACATAACGACATCCTATATTTATATTCTATACATAACGACATCCTATATTTATATTCTATACATAATGACATCCTATATTTATATTCTATACATAATGACATCCTATATTTATATTCTATACATAACAACATCCTATATTTATATTCTATACATAACGACATCCTATATTTATATTCTATACATAACGACATCCTATATTTATATCCTATACATAATGACATCCTATATTTATATCCTTTACATAACGACATCCTATATTTATATTCTATACATAACGACATCCTATATTTATAGTCTATACATAATGACATCCTATATTTATATCCTTTACATGATGACATCCTATATTTATATCCTATACCTAATGACATCCTATATTTATATTCTATACATAACGACATCCTATATTTATATTCTATACATAATGACATCCTATATTTATATCCTTTACATGATGACATTCTATATTTATATTCTATACATAATGACATCCTATATTTATATCCTATACATAATGACATCCTATATTTATATCCTATACATAACAACATCCTATATTTATATCCTATACATGATGCCATCCTATATTTATATCCTATACATAACAACATCCTATATTTATATCCTTTACATGATGACATCCTATATTTATATCCTATACATAATGACATCCTATATTTATATCCTTTACATGATGACATCCTATATTTATATCCTATACATAACGACATCCTATATTTATATTCTATACATAACGACATCCAATATTGATATCCTTTACACGATGACATCCTATATTTATATCCTATACATAACGACATCCTATATTTATATTCTATACATAATGACATCCTATATCTATATCCTTTACATGATGACATCCTATATTTATATTCTATACATAACGACATCCTATATTTATATCTAATACATGATGACATCCTATATTTATATCCTATACCTAATGACATCCTATATTTATATCCTTTACATGATGACATCCTATATTTATATCCTTTACATGATGACATCCTATATTTATATCCTTTACATGATGACATCCTATATTTATATCCTATACATAACGACATCCTATATTTATATCCTGTACATGATGACATCCTATATTTATATCCTTCACATGATGACATCCTATATTTATATCCTTTACCTAATGACATCCTATATTTATATTCTATACATAATGACATCCTATATTTATATCCTTTACATGATGACATCCTATATTTATATTCTATACATAACGACATCCTATATTTATATCTAATACATGATGACATCCTATATTTATATCCTATACCTAATGACATCCTATATTTATATCCTTTACATGATGACATCCTATATTTATATCCTTTACATGATGACATCCTATATTTATATCCTATACATAATGACATCCTATATTTATATTCTATACATAATGACATCCTATATTTATATCCTTTACATAACGACATCCTATATTTATATTCTATACATAATGACATCCTATATTTATATTCTATACATAATGACATCCTATATTTATATCCTTTACATAACGACATCCTATATTTATATTCTATACATAATGACATCCTATATTTATATTCTATACATAATGACATCCTATATTTATATTCTATACATAATGACATCCTATATTTATATTCTATACATAACGACATCCGATATTTATATCCTTTACATAATGACATCCTATATTTATATTCTATACATAATGACATCCTATATTTATATCCTTTACATGATGACATCCTATATTTATATCCTTTACATGATGACATCCTATATTTATATTCTATACATAACGACATCCTATATTTATATCTAATACATGATGACATCCTATATTTATATCCTTTACATGATGACATCCTATATTTATATCCTTTACATGATGACATCCTTTATTTATATTCTATACATAATGACATCCTATATTTATATTCTATACATAATGACATCCTATATCTATATCCTTTACATGATGACATCCTATATTTATATCCTATACCTAATGACATCCTATATTTATATCCTTTACATGATGACATCCTATATTTATATTCTATACATGATGACATCCTATATTTATATCCTATATCTAATGACATCCTATATTTATATCCTTTACATGATGAAATCCTATATTTATATCTTTTACATGATGACATCCTATATTTATATCCTATACCTAATGACATCCTATATTTATATCCTTTACATGATGACATCCTATATTTATATCCTATACATAATGACATCCTATGTTTATATCCTATACATAATGACATCCAATACTTATATCCTATACATGATGACATCCTTTATTTATATTCTATACATAACGACATCCAATATTTACGTTTCTTTCAAAACAGCATCCCGTGTTCACATTTCTGACACAGCAACGTCCAATCTTTACTTTAACTCGAAATCTGATTAATCCACATGATTAATAGTAAACGTGTGCTTTTTTGTGATCTTAACTGGTGTCATAATAAGAAAAGAAAATCTTCCTATTTCTACTTAAATTTGATGAATCCTTCCCACTACGGTCAAAACTCTACTAAGGAAACAGAAAATCCTTTTGAACGTGGTAATTACATAATATTATTGTTTACTTTCCTTATGAAAAAAAAACACAAAATGTTGGCGAATTCTTGTTAATAACAAGCTTATGATTAATGGCATTTAAATTCCTGATCCTATAGGTATTCGATTATATAGATCGTGTGCGTACGCTTTACCGATAACCAATTCAACAAATAACTTCATGTGAGTTATTAATTATCTCTTTTGTGCATATAAACAACTTACCACCATTGGTATACAATCTATTGACAACACTACAGTGATTTGCATGCACAAAAGCTACCATTTTCACAGAATATTGTTTGTTTTCGCAAGGGATCCAAACCCATAGCCTTCATCATATTGGCAAATATTGAACTCAAAAGAAGGATGGCATGATTGCGTCAAGCAAGACATTAGGAAGAAAGTCATAAGGATGAAAATGAAAGAGTTATAAGGATAACAGTTATTGCTCTCCCTGGGAACTTTTCATATTGTTGTAGTAAATTCTTTTTTATTTGTTTTATGATGAAAACATATAAATCGAATATGTAAATTTTAAAAAATATAGAAACTTTATAAAAATTAGATCATAGTTGAGATGTTTTTATCTAATTGAGGTAGTTCACAATCCCCGTACTGTCTTTTAACCAGACACAGGCAGAATCACTGGATCAGGTACCCATTATAGTGGCTTACTATTATGTTATATTACTTTACTATAAATTACTATCTTACTACTATAATGATATTCTGTCTATTAATGAATTATCTTCCCTGTACATAATATGAAATTTATTCCTACACTTATATATCCATAGGAGTATAATACAAGGCATATTGATAATATCTTTGTTACTTACCATATTTGTTTAATTAATATGTTGTTTAATCAACTAAATACATGTATATAAATACATACATATGATTTAATTTGTTTAGTTTCTTGCTAGGAAAGGGCTTATATAGGTCTAGTCTGTTGCCCAATCTTTTTTATTTATTCAATAAAATTGGTTGTAATGAAATAACCTATGCATCGGCCTACAGGTATGACTTTTTGTTTGTTTGTTGTAATTACTGAACGTCATATTAACGACCATGGTCATGTAATGAAAGCCCTCCATGAACCCAGAGCCTACATTACAGGGGCGAGCGCTCAACAGAAGGCAAAAACTGAGGCGATATCAAGGGAGACGTTAGGAACAAAGTTAGTTAGGAAAAAGAGAAAAGACAAGATTATAAATTAAGTTGTCATTTACGATCATACAATAGGGACAACAGATACAATTATAACGCCCTACCTGCAGAGCCACCGTGTACAGTAATTATATCTGCTGTCTCAGTTGCTAGATCATAAAAGGCAGCTAAATCTGGAATATTATTTTTTCTCTTCTTCCTAACTGAGTCTCTCGTCTTCCTTAACACAGCCTCATTGTTTGCCTTGAGGTAACTGTTCTCCTACGAGGAAGGTTCTGAGTTCTGCCTCTGACCAAACACACCATAATCTATAAAAGTGGTAGTGTCTGCTCTTGTTTATGGTTCAGCATAAAGTGAATTGAAAGATGACAGTGTCGTGTGACCGGGTGGGGTGTAGCGACATGCTTTAGTGAGATAGCAATAGAAAAGGGGAAAGAGTTCCACCATCAAACAACACAATGTCGTGTGACTGGGTGGGGTGTAGCGACATGCTTTAGTGAGATAGCAATAGAAAAAGGGAAAGAGTTCCACCATCAAACAACACAATGCATTCGGGGGATTGGGATGGTGCGTTCTTAAAAGACATAACTGTTGATGTGATATAACTAAGTCGATGGACTCTTGCAACTTTAAATTTCCTATTTTGATTTAAATTAACTTTAATAAATGATAAGCTGTTGAAATATAATAACAATTTTAGCTTATTGGCATTGCTTTGTATCTTATAGCAATTCTGTGGTCGTGGATTTTCGAATATTCGGGATATCTAGAAAAATATTCGTCTAGTGGAACTTCACATGGGTATTTGCATAGATTTACAAAAACGGTTTTGTGTCTCCCGAGACCGATTACACAATACGGCCGCCAATCCCTGGCTTCTAATCTGTTAACATTCAAACACTGTCTGATTTCAATAAATAGCATATTTGGGGACTGAGGACTGCAAATCACAATGGTAGAAATTTCATGTTGACATGGTGATGAATTAAATACTTCAAATTGGTCGAAATTTAAATGATTTTGGTAAAGATTGATCAATGAGGTTTGGAGGCTTACCGACTACAATTGTACGACAGTACTTCCGTAATGATCACTGTTTACAATTATCACTGACGTTTTATGTACAAACTATTTTTAAACAAATATTTCAAAGAGACACACTGTTCCCTATTCTGTTGAAATATATGTAGAGGCATATTGTCATTACGTTTGTTGCCACTATAATATTGCTATCGACGTGTAAAAATACGGTTTAGTAAACACAAGTCATAGTGACCTGTCTTTATAATGGCAAATGTAATATTTTCTTAATTTCACAAATGAACGAACACAACTTAGCATTCGTAAGTATTTAGAATATGCAATACGCACCATTTATCAAACAAACGTTTAGCTGCAACACTGATTCAGATATTAATATAAACATTCTTTAGGACTTTGAATGAGCAAAAGCATTCCATTGAAGTGTAAACTGCAGACGTTCATGGTGCATTTAGTACAATGTTTTACGTCGTAAAACTGAGCCTGGTGTTCCAAACATCACGAATAATATTAAACATATGTTGTTTACATTTCAATGATACGGTACAACGTTAGCAAAATACGCATTGCAGTAATATGCAATATATGCTAATTAAACATGAAGTGAAGTAAAGAAATGACGAGATTTTAATTTAATCATATCTTTGAATAGCAACGTACATTGTACCCGCCTCCCTTTCTTCTCATTATTATGATTTCGATGGCAGATGTTAGCCACTGAGAAACATGAGATTGAAAAGCATGAAGGATTCACAATTGAGAACAAGATCTCTTTAGCCTCCTAATACAATTCTCCTAAATACAACTGGTAGTTCAACCGTCGACATTAATTCTGATTTAAAAATATAACCTTGACGGATCTTCATTGCTACTGCGGTGTCGGTAATGCAACAGGAAACGCTTCCTCTTCCGGAGCATTAGGCTTTACTATATTAGAAATTACGATCGCTATACATTTTTTTATAATTGTCATTTATGTAATGAATCAAAGCTATATTCTTATTTAAGTAAGCGGGTTTTTTTTTATTATTTATACTCATGCTCTCAAAAACAAAGAATGAAATATCGAAACCCACGTAGATGTACTCTGTATACATGCAAACCCCGAAACCTTTCCGCTCTGTCAGATGATATGCCAACAATGCTCGGTTCTAGATCGAGTACATTTGTAATTTATCAACAAGTGCGTTAATGCGGGGCATCTGGTCGAGTAAGAATGCAATGGAGCTGGTCAAGAATAGAAAAATACATGTGAATGAACCCCGAGAGAGAAATGTAGTAAAGTTTATATGAACGTTTGTATTTATTCTAGCCGTCTCTGACACAATAAAAATAGCTATATCGATGATTGTTTTCCTCGTTTGTTTAAATCGTGGTATTTCTGGAATCATGATAATCCCATCGAGCTATCTTAAGAATGCTTCGCTGACGAGGATTTCAACAACATTACATCTTAATATTCAGTCAGGTATTTCTCTTCTAAACTAGGTATCCGTGATGACTAACTTAAACCTCTGATATGCGATGTCACAGTTTCTAGTACGTAACCCATTGTTAAACATTCTGGCCCCGACGTATTCGGGCGTGAACAAGTATAGAGTCATCTTTTTAACTACCGTTCAGACCTACTGGATATTGTACAGCCGATATTTTTCGCAAGTAAAAATTTCGGAATTTTAACATTATTTGAAAAAAAATATTTCCATTCTCAATATCTCACTATCTGGTGATAGGAGTAGATTACTATATTTTCGCCTGTCTGGCGGGAAGGAATAAGGGGGTATTATTGTCTCTACATTATAAGGCGCCACTAGGTAGATAGGGTTAAGGCTGTAACGTGTAATGGTCATTCAGTCGGCACAGGTTGCGGCAAGAGGAGGTTAAAATGATTTTTAATCATTTTGTTCCATACGAAGTGTTTGAAATTTGGATATATCTTTTTATTATGACGTACGATATTAATATTTTTATACTTAGTATCAAATTCAATCGGTTAGGTGATTAATATCACTCACAACCACAAGATTTAAAGATAAAATGTTGTTTAGGTACATATTTGCTTTGTTTATACCACACGATGTATTGTTTTCATGTGTATTGTTATGTTTGGATGCTAAAAAACTAGCCGCAATACATTACGTCGTTGTAAAATAACATTGTATATTTACGTTTATTATTATACCACACATTCATTTAGAATGTCCTGATTGGATTAAACTTGATCACATGACGTAACCTTGTTTCGATGAACTCCCAAGATTGGGCTAAGGACAGCTCCACAACTTAAATATCTATATATCCAAAGACGGACGTGAGACGTTGAGAAGTCGATTGTGTGAATGATTGTGCTATTCTCGACGATTATTACCTGAACGTTTCTGATCATCTCCCCATACGCTTGAAGTACCACGTACCTTGTGCGACTATCAAATATGAACACGACATGCATTCCGTCAATTGGAAAAAAATGTTCTGCTAAGCAGAGGACTGATTACGGAAACTGTTTGAGATAGAAGCTTTGCTGCGTAGAAGCCCTTCTTGCTAGTGCACGTGACGTACTTTCTCTTGAGGAAAAGTTTAAACTCGTACACTGCATACTCGAAGCCGCTCTCGAAACTCTTCCTCGGAAAAGGTTCCGACCATTCCTAAAGCCCTATTGGAAAAAGCGCCCTATGCGCGAAAAACGTTCAAAATGGATTCTTGAGGGTCTTACCAACAGTATAAGCAATGTAAGCGTGCCTTTGTAAAGACATTCTCGGCCGCTCGACACCAATACGAGCAGGACCAGCTGTCATGAATCCTAAAAGTTACGAATAAATGGCACTATCTCACGTGATGTGGATGCAAATCGCTTGTTCTGGACGGAGCATTACAGTAAGCTTGCTCGGGTATCTGAAAACGATCACTATGATGCCGAACATAAGCTAGAAACTGACTCTAAAATCAGTACGTGCATATTAACAGTTATTTTATTTTTAATTGAGCCCTAGGAGTTTTAACATCTAAATTCATCAGTGAAGGAGGGCTGTCAAATACGGTTTTCACTAAATTGTACGAATCGAACGTCGAGCCCATTTTAATGTACTGTTCCGCAATATGGGGCCAAAGTGAACACAGGCTTATCAATAAAATACAAAACAAAGCTATGAGACTATATTTTGGTGTATCAAGGAATACCTCTAATATCGGCAAGCGTGGGGATATGGGATGGATGTCCTGCCTAGCGAAACAACGCGTTGAAGTTTTTCTGTTTTACTGTAAGCTGAGATTCGTCAACAATGACAGACTTCTGTATGAAGTTCACCAATGGTCTAAAGGTAAAGGAAAATCTTGGGAAAGAAAAGTATTGAAGACTCCAAAGGCATGTAATGTTCAACAAATTTTAGACACATCAAATAGTGAAAATAAATCAATAATGCGGAAAATTCGGCAATGTATTTTTCAAAAGGATGAACAGGATTGGTTTACAGCTATGTGGAACGACAAGGGTCAGGCTAATGGAAACAAGTTAAGAACTTATCGTTTGTTTAAAAAAGATCTTAAACCAGAAAACTATGTAACCAGTATTTCACCGAGATACTACCGCAGCTCATTAGCGAAACTAAGATGCGGAAGCTTACCGCTACACATTGAAACGGGCCGCTTTAACCATTCAGTGACTCTATTAGAAATAGAACTTGTAAATATATTGTAGCTCTATTTAGAATCTGAAATACATTTTTTATGTGAAAGTGAATTTTATATAGACATTCGTAATGTTCTTTTTGAAAAGGCATGTGATATTCAACCTTTTTACAGTTTAAGCACTTTAGAAAAATTTAAATTTTTAATGAATGAAATGCAATTGCAGGATATTTTAAGTAAATCTGTATTTTTATTTATGAAAAAGAGACGCTCTATCATTTTATAATGGTTAATAATGTTAAACAATACTGGAATGTATCTATCAGGTTTAACACATGTGAGGCGTTTGATTCAACCTATTTATTCACTGTATAATTTATGAATATTTTCAAAGTATGCGTGTCTCATAGGTCAAATATTTGCCGGACATTTTTTATGTATATTCTATATGTATTTTAAATGTGTGACACGAAAATAAAATATATATTATTATTTTTATTTATTTAACTCCGACAAAGTATTATGAAGCGCATAAACGAACAAGAGGTATCAAATGCTTTAAAAGACATAAAAATGGAAAGGCAACGGGCATGACTACCTCGTAGCAGAACATATTAGATATGGGAAAGAACACCTTTTGAAGGTAAGTTTTTATAACGCCATTATTGGCATTGAAGACTATCCTGTGAGCTTCAAGCATGGTATCGTGATTTCACTATTCAAAGGTGGAAAAAAGGACAGATTGGATATGAACAATTACAGGGACATAACCCTTACCCCTGTCCTACAAAAACTATTTGAAAAAGTACTCTACCAAAGAATAGCGAAAGTTTGTTCCGAGATAAGCTTTCCTCGTCGCCTTAACACCTTAAATCCCAGATACGCCAAACTACGCCAATAACGTGTCAGTGTTGAACAAATCGTCATAACTCCCTTATTTCAGGAGCTATTGAGATACTGATTACACCTGATAAAACTGGAGGTAACAAGTAATATTTTGTGTTCTTACAAATTTTTTATTTAACAATGTCTTCATGTTGTTTTATTGAGTTTAACAAAGAGGCTGACTGAAAAATAGAACATTTTAAATTTATGACGTCGTCTTTCTGTCGGCGTAACATTCAGTACACGGACAGCTGATATACATGAAGATCTACTGTACTTACGTGACACATGTACAACGTACATGCTTGTAAGTATGCTTGACACGGTGCGAAGTTTTCTGAACACAAAAATACACAACATACAGTGTACCTAATATGCCGTAACAAGATCGTAAATATTAATTCGTATCCATACCAATAGAAATAAACACATGTATATATACATAAGCTACATGCCGTATAATATACAGTAAAACAAATCTCAACTGACAAGGACGTCAACCCGTTGTATTGTCAATAATAGGGAGGGAATGGATGTGGTTATGCATTTATTTAGATTTTTGCTATGAATATACACATATCTGGTAATTTATTATCATATAAACGACGCAAAGGTATAAAAAGAAAGCATCTCTGGACTATCAGCATCATAAATTTATTGTTCATTAAAAAGATGATAAAAACCCTTGAAACAATGTATACAGTACACAAAAAAATTTTGTGAATTGGAATACTAGATTAACTTAAAATACTGACTTGGACATTTCATCTTTATTTTAAATATATATATTTTGTTTGATATTTATAAGTAAAAATACTGATTACAAGTAATGGAAATAAACAATTCAAGTGTCAATGACAAAATATATTATAATGATATTTAATATCCAGATCATTTTTTTCATATTTTTTTAAAGCCTCTAAACTTTTGCAGTAATGAATTTGCTCTTCAACTACCAACTAGAACTGTCCTCCAGGAAGAAATCAACTTATTAACCCAGTAAAGTTTAGCAAAAAAAAGTCTAATGAAATGTAAACATTAAATGAAAACTAAAGGAATATATATATATACACTCACGCGCCGCAATTCCAGTTCGGCAAGGCATTTTGCCAACAGGTCAATATTGCAGCAATCTTGATATAAAATTATCATGGATTCGGCATAGGTATCCTAGTGTCAATTATCAATGTTTCGGCAAGGTAATTTTGCCAAACTCTAGTGTGTTAAGTTAGAAACAAATTTTGACAGAAAATGCCTGGAAGTATAATTGTAATTCTTCAGGTGACATGACGTAAGTGAACAGCCAGGACACTATCCTTGACAGTTGAGTTCCGGCACGGCACCGCCAGAAGTTGAAAGAGTCTAGGATGTTAATTTTAAGGAGGCTTTTACTGTAAATAATGACATCAATACCATTATCGACAAATCACCTTCCCTAATCGTTTTTTATTCAAATGTTGATACACTCACGCCAAGCAAATTTTCAGAGCTGGAGCAAATGGCAGTCGAAAAATCACCAGACATTATATCGCTGACTGAAGTTTTCCCAAAAACCACCACAAAAGTATATCAGGAACTCTACAATATACCAGATTATGACACACACCGAAACGAAAAAGGAAAAAGGGGAGTTTTTATTATGACAATGAAAAATCTCAACGCTATGAAAGAATTAATAGCAATTGATTTAGACGAACATGTATGGTGCAGCATAAATTTGAAAAAACAAAGATAAATTACTGATTGGAAACATCTATAGACGCCCGAAAAGTGATAACGACAATAACATCAAATCAAAACACCTTTTTAATTGATGCACTGAAACGATCGTTTAGCCATACTTTAATAACTGGAGACTTCAATTTCAACGAGATCAATTGGAATAACTTTTCTACCTCAGTTACTGAACGTCATCAAGTCTATGGTTTTTTTGAAACGACAAAAGATCTCTTCCTCAATCAGCATGTCCAGCTTCCTACTAGATATAGAGAGGGTCAAACTGCCAATTGCCTTGACTTAATTTTTACCAACGAAGAGGGAATGGTTGATGATGTTGTACATTTACCCGGACTTGGTCATTGTGATCACTTACTGTTGACTTTTAATCTTAACTTGTATTCAGACACAACGATTAAAGCCACAGTGAAAAAGAACTATTTCATAGGAAACTACGATAACATCAAAGAAGAACTAAGAAACAAAGATTGGTATACTCTCCTAGAGGGAAAGGGAGCAGAGGAATCGTGGAAAGCCTTCGCTGAATTTGTATCAATAATAGTAGATGTACCAGTGAGCAAAGGCAATTACGACCATCCAAAACAATCAGCCCCTTTAGACAAACTTGCTAGAGAAAACATCAAGGATAAGCATGAAAAGTGGTTAAGATATCAACACTGTAGAACATCAGAAAACTGGAATAGATACAAATTAGCGAGGAACAAGGCAACATCCTCCATTAGAGTGTCGAAATATCACTTTGAACGTAATATCGCCTATCACATAAAAGACAATCCAAAACAGTTCTGAAAGTATATACGGTCAGAAACCAAAACAAGACAATCCGTAGGGGAATTGGAGGATTCGAGTGGGAAAAGATGGAGTGACAGCAGAGTCAAGGCCAATATGTTTAATGAATACTTCTCTAGTGTTTTCATACTTGAACCAGACGGAGACCTACCTACTTTCACTACTAGAAATTCAACTCTGCATTGGAAAACGTCATTATAACTAAAATCAAATCAGCAATCTTGAAACTGAATCCAAACAAATCATCAGGTCCAGACATATTGCATTCAAAACTGATTTTAGAAACATCTGATGAACTGATTGAGCTACTAGAAATAATATTCAAGAAATCAATAGAAGAAGGAACACTACCATCAGATTGGAAGGGCGCTCATGTAACACCGATTCACAAAAATGGGTCTAGACTCAAAACAGAAAATTATTGTCCATTAAGTCTAACGTCGATACCATGCAAAATTCTTCAACGAATACTGAAAGATGAAATCACCACTCATATGGACACAAACGGCTTATTTTCAAATCACCAGCATCGCTTCATGAAAGAGAAATCCTCTGTGACACAACTCATCGACGTCACCCACTACATTTCAAATGAAATGGATGAGGGGGAAAACTTCGACATCATATACATCGATTTCAGTAAAGCTTTCGACAGGGTCTCTCACAAAAGGTTACTTTCAAAATTGGAAAAAATACGGTATCAGAGGAAATGTTTTACATTGGATCAAAAATTTCTCATTGGAATGAAGCAGCGGGTTTGTATTGACGGTGAATTCTCCTACGTAAGTGACGTCACAAGCGGTGTCCCCCGGGAGAGCATTTTAGGGCCAATATTATTTTTAATTTTCGTGAACAACATGCCAGAAGTAGTGCAAACTGTAATAAAAATGTTCGTCGATGACGCAAAATTATTGAAAGGAGTAAGCAACAATGATGACAAAGAGGATCTACAGAGAGATGTTGAGAACATTATTAAATGGACCGAGACCTGGAACATGCAGCTTAATGCCAAAAAGGGTAAAAATATTCGTATCGGTAACTCCAAGGACAACATTAACAAATGTAACATCGAAAATGAAGGTCAAAAGAGTGAAATCACCAAAACTAAACCCGAAAAGATCTAGGCGTAACTTTTGACTGTAAAATGAAATTTAGTAAACGTGCCTACAACTGTGTTTCAAAAGCTAACAGATTAACTAGTCTGATCTTCAAATCCTTTACCTACATCGATACAACACTGTTCCTTAACTTGTACAAGTCCCTGATTCGGTCTAATATGAATATGCATCCTGCATTTGGAACCCTATGTTACTTAAGGATAAAATTGTGATAGAGAATGTCCAGAGGTGAGCGACCAAAAGATTAAATGAACCAACTTATCCTACGAACAGCGACTGAGATCTTTAGGATTACCAAGCCTTGAGTATAGGAGAAAACGTTCCGATCTCATCCAAATTTTTAAGATTATCAACAACATCGATAAAATGTCTCCCATCACCTTCACAAGAGGTCACTCTAAAAAGATCTCGTGAAGCCAGTATCCAGTCTAGAATTAACCAAACATCGGTTTAACAGCAGAATTTTAGATATTTGGAACAATTTGCCAGAAAAACGTAGTGTCTGCAAAGTCAGTAAACCCCTTTAAATCGCGCCTTAACCAGCACTGTCACAATGAACCCTCCAAATTCTCTCCTACTTGTTATAGTGCTACCTGATCGATTATTTGATCATATACAAGGATACGCCTCCAGAAGTCATAGGATTACAATTACATGATTACAAAACATGTACATCATGTAAGTACAGATAGATTCAGTGTCAGTACAAATTCTGCTCTTAATCTAAAATCAAAGAATGACACATGCAGTGTACTATTTGCACTACAAACATTAAATACAGGTTGTCTGATCATAAAATAAGTCCACCGAATCCTATACATCTTGCTTCTTTATGCTGCACATGCATTACATGTAATCCAAATTATGGTTTTCTGATGGGAAGTGACAGGGCAACTTGAGCAAAAATATAAACATGTTTTGCCTGTAATATATGGTAATCCATGCTTTAATTGACACAAATGTCAAATATTTTTTGACAGAATTTGCATTGCGACGAGAGTATAAAAAGCTTGTCAGAATGGGAGACAATCATCGAATTCCTTGATAAGCGTTGGTGTTCACGGTGGCGGCATGAATCTGTTGACAAGCTTATCAACAGTATAGTCAAATCGTGTGTGTTGTATGGATCAGAATTGTGGGCTAACCCTATATGCAATACTCTCAGCAGGAACTCTGCGTCTTTCAACGATATGCTGCCCGGAGGTTTCGAACCAACTTCACCTACACTTGTAACAACTCGCGCTATTGGACTACTTGATATTGCTGGCGAGGTTGATAAAAGGAAGATGCTATTTTGGAACAAACTTTGTGCTCCAAGCAGTAAATACGTGCGGGAAAACTCTCTTCATTATTCGTGTTTGTGCTTTCAAACAAGATGCTACTCGCTGAAGCTTTACTCATGACATATTCGCAACCGCACACAGGATAAATGTAGCATCAGTTCTATTTGACTTTGATGGTTTTTGTCCCACTCGCAACTCCTGACGAAACTTTGCCACGAGAATAATAGAAGAGGTCTACTTCAATAAATGGGCAGACGCTGTGGATAATTCGTTTGTGCTCAAAACCTTCGTCCTCGAGAAAATAACTCTTTTCAGGGAGATAATTCTAGATGTATCCCTCCACACAGGGCCATAATTGTATATTGTCCTTTCTCATGTGGTTTAATTAGGGACGAAAGTCTTAATAACGTATGACTGATAATCCTTGTTATATACTATTTGTCTTCATCATCGCCTTAAGAGAAC